>NW_011948412.1:21927764-22150264 GCF_000503995.2 Ceratosolen solmsi marchali | reverse complement strand
TATTAATTTTCATTCACATTGATTTTGAAGTGGTTGCATTTAGAAATGATGTTAAAATCAGCAAATAGCCGATTGTCGAGAGTATATAGTTTTTTTTTCATTTAAAGACGATTATTTTTCTTACAATGCAATATGTTAAAAAAAGATATAAAAAACAATATTTTGTTTATGTACAATTGTTTTATCAAATAATCGAGTCTATTTAAATAATATATAGAAGTTTGCTATTTGTTCTGCTATTTTTTTATATGTATATAAATGTATGATTCTGTTTCTTTTTAAAAATTCACCTAGTTATGATTGATTTAATTTCTGTGAACTTATAAAAAGTATTTCTCTTTTATACTTTATAACGATACGAAAAATCCAACCCTGGTAAATATTTTTTGTTCGAAATGTATTGTTAAAATTGTTCAAAAAACGAACTTGAAATTGCTATATAATAACGGGATAAGACATCCCAGGGAAATGTACAGAAACAAAAGAATTTCCAAATGATTTCGTGAAAAATAATATTTCTTAATACATGTATAAAATTTACTAGGTATCTTTTCAAACGTGTTTGCCATTATTTAATGCAATTTTCGTTACTTAATTTTAGCTTTTTCGGTAATTTCAAAGTAACGCGTTAGTCGCGTATCAAACTTTGTCAGTCTTTGTTTTAATAGCGTGAGTTAGCAGACAAGTCTTACAGAAGTTCTCTCCCCTTTCTTTAAGATTCATGAACGAGTGCACGACGATCGATACGCCGTTTTGTCTCTACGACGCGGATCGCAACAAAGACACAAAGTCCTTTAAGGGAACTGGTGTTCTCGTATGCTCGATAGATAACATGCCGACGCAGCTGCCGCGCGAATCCACCGACTTTTTCGGCGACCTCCTGTTTCCCTATGCTCTCGACATCATACGTTCGGACGCGAAAAAGCCCCTTGAAGAGCATAAGTTCACCCCAGCAGTACATGGTGCGATCATAGTTTCCAACGGCCAACTCACGCCAAACTTCCAGTACATACAGGAGTTGAGGCTGCAAAATGTAACTCGTAACAGACACAAAGAGGATGGTAATATCATGAAGAGCCATACTGTGAGTCACAAACACCTGCTTGAATTTATTTTTCAATTTGCAATCTTGCACATAATATAATATATAATAATATAATGTACGTAGGTGCTGGTGCTCGGCGCTGGTTACGTATCGTCGCCAATGGTCGAATACTTGCACCGCGATCAAAATCTCTACATCATCGTCGGCTCGCAGTTCAAGGATGAAGCCGATACTTTGGCTAGCAAGTATTCCGGCGTGGAATCGCTCTTCATTAATGTGCTCGAGCATCCGGATTCCCTCAATGACGTCATTCAAAGGGCCGACGTTGTCGTATCTCTGCTGCCCTATTCGCTTCATCACATAATCGCCAAAAGTTGCATACAGATGAAGAAGCATCTCGTCACCGCTAGTTACCTCAACAATGAGGTCAAGTGCTTGCACGAAGAGTAAGTATAAATTAGTTATCTTATTGATTAATTTCCTTCAAAGCCTTTCACTCCATAGGAAGTTAAGACGACATTTCGAAATCATAGCATAAACAATCGCACTTGCTATTATAGATAAATTGTACTACTTTGAATTATAACGCTCTGTTATAATGCAAGAGCAATACGTACGTAATTTTCAAGCAAAACCAAGTGTAGTAAACACTTTATAGCGAGAATGAAAGGAAACCCTTTCAGCGCTTTATTTCTCTTTACGCGTAATAAGTTCTCCTTTGCAACCAGTCAAGAAAGCTTAGCTGAAGGATTGATGTTTATTGTAATTTTATGTGTGTGTGTGTGTACGTATGTCAGGGCGTATGCTGCGGACATAACTATTCTGAACGAGATTGGTCTCGATCCTGGTATCGATCACTTGCTTGCGCTCGAGTGCTTTGACGAGATTCGACAAGCCAACGGACGCATCGAGTCCTTTGTATCCTGGTGCGGAGGCTTACCCGCCCCCGAGAGCTCCTGTAACCCCTTAAGATACAAGTTTAGTTGGTCGCCACGAGGTGTACTGTTGAATACACTTTCACCTGCTAAGTATTACCACGAGGGACAGGTGAGAATTGCGTAGTTAATATGTCGTATTCTGTACGAATGTGATGCCCAAGAAAATAAAATTCATTTAATTTATCCAGTTTCTGCATGCACGACCGAATTGATATCGCGATAAATTTGTTTCATCTGAAAGTTTAAGTAAGTTTCGCCAAGGGTCGCTGATTAATGACTCGAGAAATCTTTTTACAAGCACATTTTTAGAAGAATTTCCATAACAGCTTACGAGTGCAGTAAAAGATTATTATTTACTGGAACAATCAATTGTCATCAACGTTAAATTCTAGATTGTGGAGATAGCCGGAGGCGGAGATCTGATGTCGACGGTGCAGAATTTGGACTTCCTGCCGGGATTCGCACTCGAGGGATTCCCTAACCGCGACAGCACGATATACAAGGAGCTTTATAATATTCAACATGCCGACACTGTATTGCGGGGAACACTCAGATTTCGCGGTTACGCAGATAGGATTCAAGGATTGCAGCTGCTTGGACTTATCGATCCCAACCCTCATCCCATCCTTCATCCGAATGGTCCCGAGATTACTTGGGTAAGGATTTGTTTGTTTATTTGTAGTGCTTTGAAGTTATCGTAGTTTGCCCAAGGACATTGAAAATTTTTAAAGTTGTATACAAAGCAGTAAGGCTGTTAAACAAAGTTATGAAATTAAAGCAGTAAGTACAAGTAGAGAGTATGAGTCAATAAAAGTGTTACTTTGATTAACAGGATTTTCTCAACATTGATAATATAACCTTTATTTTATGGAATTATGATAAAAATTGTGCACGACGATCTATTCATAGATTAATTTTATTCTTAGAATTTTCATATACAAATGTCAAAATGAACAAAATTCAAACTATTTTCACTAGTGCATAAATCTGCTTTATTTTAAGAGTTTTATACAATGATTTGAATGAAAAACTGATGGAAGTCATATATAGGTATTATTTTGTGAAATAAGTATTTCATTGATGGAACTATCAGACATTTAGCCAATAAGTAATCACTCCGAACGTTTTAGTAAGCAAGCGTTAAAATTCGTATAACTCTTAAACTCAAACATTTATGTGAAAATTATAAAGTATTGCTTAGTAAAAACTGTATGCCTATATATATATATATATAATTGAATTCTAATATTCTTATTTACTATGTGAACTTTAGATAGATTTTATAATTTCCAATAATAAAATAATCTGCAAAGTACCGATATAACAGTGCGTTTATAAAATTAATTCATGACTGATTTTTACATCATTTCATAAAGTTTCAAATGATTAATAATTGATAATCAGGAATTATTAGTCGCAATTATTGTAAATGATAAAAATAATTGTTCAAACTACTGTATTACGATACTTCATAATCGTATACATCGTTGCACTATATTGCATATATGAATATGAAAATTAATTGATTGAATAATTTACAAAGCGAGCACTTGTTTGCAATCTACTGGGCCTCGCGAGCGATGACATTTTCTATGAAAATCTGAAGCAAAAGCTTGCCGAGCGACTGAATTCGGAAGATAGAGCTAAGTCGATTGAGGAACTCGGTCTCTTAAATACCGATTTCGTGATGAAGAAAAAGACGCCTTTGGATACGCTCAGTTATTATCTATCGAAGAAGCTACTTTACGAGGAGAACGAGCGTGACCTTATAATCCTGAGGCACGAAATTATCATTCGCTGGCCGGATAATAGAATGCAAGAACGAGGCATCAATTTGGTCTCGTACGGCGATACAAAAGGACATTCGGCCATGGCCTGGACCGTCGGCTATCCCATCGCCATCGCTACTAAAATGATTTTGGATGGTAAGTTAAATTATATCTTACTGTTAAATATCATTTTATTGATTATTGCCTTTATACATTATAAATAATAGTTTTAAAGAGTTAACGAGGATTATGAAGGATATAATTTTTTTCCTAATTCTCGCAACATACTTTTGATTAAATTTCTCTACATTACAAAATATTTGATATTAAAATATCTCATATTGTATAGTTGTACATTAATTTTCATTAAGGGTACAGCATTATCGTACAATACAACATTATATATATATATATGTATATAAATAAATTTAACTCACGATTATTATTTTAAAAATTTTCTCCGCAGGAGAAATTCAAACTCGTGGAGTCTTATTACCTTTCAAGCCAAATATATATCGACCAATACTATCCCGACTTCGTATCGAGGGTCTTAAATCCTTCGAAACGTCAAAGTGGCTCTGAACGAATAAGAAAGTGACTTTCCTTATTAGAATTCTATGAAGTAATTTTGGATTTATAATTAACATCTCAAATTATATTAAGATTATGTATATATACAATTTTAATTTAAAATATATTTTCTACAATAATAAAAGTATACAGATAATATTGTATTTACTCATATGTTTTGAATGTATATCACGTTTTATCAATCAATCATAATTTCAGCAACATAAAATTTATACAATTCACTACGTCGATTTTTTAAAATAAATTTAAATTCACTTTCTTGTAGGACAAAATTATTTAAAACGATTTAAAAATTGTTATTCAATATTATTATATTCCATATAAAATGCACATTATTTTGACAAACAAGTGAAACAACTCACACGGCGGTTTAACTTTACCTTACGTTTTAAAAAAACTATTAAACATAATTACATAATATTTTATGATTATTATATGTACATATTCAGAAAATTTTTTCAATTTTTATTACGAATGAAGAAGATTCTAAATGTATGGAATTATAGGCTAAAGCATTATAAAAGATATTTAGTTTTGATTGCATAAAATTTTAAATAGTAAATTTCTTTTAGATTTCTTGATTTGATTTTAAAGACATGTAATGTTGTTAATCTACAAATTTGTATTTCAAGTTACATCAGTTTAATAAGTAATTTCAAGTTATCCTAATCTATTATATAAATTGTATTTGTTCAATATCTCGTATAGGATGACTTACAACTTTACTAGCTTACTATTTCTTTAAATAAAATTTACCATTATCTTGGACTTTATTCACTCAATGACGTGTTTTAAAGATGATAAGAAATTTCAAAATTTCTTTATAGCACAGAAAATTTTAACTGAAATTATTAAAAAACTTAACACGAAAATATTTATTTATCACTTAATAGTAGGAAGGATAAAAAGATCAAATCTGTTCACTTTAAGTAATTAGAAATTATTTCAGTAATAATATTTATGTATATGCTAATATTTTGATTTGTATTCAAATAATTAATATAATAAAATAGTTTCATATATGAAACTAAATTGCAATAATTTGGATTTGGATATGATCGTACTGAACAATTAATTGTATGGTTATCACTATAAGAGCTAATTTATTGATCAATGTTTAAAAAACTTTAGTTGAAGTTACTTTCGTTTATCGAATGAATTTTTCATTTCATTTGTGTAACTTTTAATGGGATACTTCACAATATTAGGAGCAAAATAAAACGTTTACCTTCTTTTTTAATCACTCATGAAAATTTATGAAATTTTTTGTATGGAGAACTTTCACTTTAAAAATAAAATATTATAATAATTATTATATTTTTTTTATAAATAAAATAAATATCATAATTTAATTTTATATAAAATTTAATAACCTACGTAATAAAATATTGATATCGAAAATTCTCAAAGTTCTTTGCTAGTAATAGAATTTCCTAACCTGATCGGTTGAATCTGTAGTATTAAAATGATTTTTTGCTAATATTACTTTTTTAGTATCTTTCGAATAAAAAAAAATTGAAGGTTTATAGTAAATCAAGGATATTACGCTACAGAAGTTGAGTGTCATTACAATTTATTAATACAACCATCTCGTTGTATAGCTGGAAATCGTTACATTCTATTTTGGATTATTAAATTTTCTTATCAACAATACAATCGTACACATATATAAATATACATGTATAAATTGATCCATTTACTCATGCTTACATAAAATGAAATAACGGAGATACCAAATTATCAAATGTTGATGGCAAACATTAATGCCTACACCGCTCGGTACGTGACTTTTGCTGAGTGAAAACGCTACCATCGAGGGGTTGACGTCTCGATTTCAAGTCTCGTAGGTTCAATTATTTTTAAAGTTCAAAAAAATATTATTATTCGAGTGGTATTCTCACAAATCACAGCATAAAGATTGGGTCCAAAATTACCAAATAGTTATCACTCATTACGATTATAGGTAAATTTTCATTTAATTAATATGAATAACTGTTTATGAAACATTATTACATGAAAGCAGTAAAATCTTTTATTGTATGATATATTTTTAGGAAATATATGAAAAAGGTATAAAATTATTTAAACTAATAAAACCGTATATACTAAAATAATAAATTAATTACAGGCGATAGGTATTTAGTGAAAATTCTGCCTGCGGTAGTAATCATTTTCTTTTAGAAGTGTAATTACGTGTACTTAAATTGGAAATTTTATTTTTAGATAATGTAACTTACATTTCTTGATAGAGGTAAATACATAAATAAATTAATCGAATAGTTAATATAATGAATTATCTGATGTAAATATGGAATTTGGAAACCATTTTTTTAATTTTATTTTCAAGATAAAACATTTTACACGTATTTGTAAAACGGCTAAATACATGAAGGTAACCTATTCTATTATTTATTGCAATAATCATCACTAATATTATTTCAAATAACATAAAAAATAGATCATATCACATAATAACATAATATATTATAACATAACATAATATACTGATACAAATAATTCACTATTTCGTAAACTAAAATATGTTATAATTATTAATTTTGCAGATGAATATTATTTGAATTTATATAGAATTAATTTAAACAATTCACAAAATCGTATAAAAATAGATCAAAATTACAACGAAAGTTACGTGTCAGAGATGAAATTGAATTATCCCTCTGAGATCGTTAAAAATCATATATTATATTCGTTTATATACACATTCATGCATGCACATATAAATATGTGGATGCATGTGTATACATACATACGTATACACAAACACACACAGGGTGAAATATAATTTTGATTTGTTATGTTGTGTAACAATTTTTCATATTCCATATCTTATACATTATACGCCGCTTATTATTCACTAATATTATTTTGAATATTTGTTTTTGGTTCTATTTGAATTACTTCTAATATAACATTCTTCTTAGTTATATTTTTATTTAGCTTAAATCGAAATTAAAACGTCTACAATATACGATTATTTCTGATCCATTTATATTTACAGTTACCCTCCTATGAAATTTCTTTTAATGCTTTATGATAACAGGTATTGTTTTGTTTAAGCTGGATGTTATCGTTTCATAAGTTCACTTATAAGAAGTTTTTATCCTCAGGACTTAAAGAATTAAATAATACATATTTGAAATACAATATGGATTATTTCTATAAAACATTTCGAAATTTTCTGATACAAAGCTTTTAGGTCTCAAAGATATTAACAAAAAAATAATAACAATTCTGATAATTTCGAAAATATTAGTATATATATTTTTATTTTATATTTATTCATATAATATAAAAATATTAATGAATAAATATAAGGAAGGGCTTGCAAATATTGTTATAATTTAAAATAAAATATTTTTTATAAAAGTAGGCTCGATATCGTTGATATCGTATAAGAATTACAAAAGAAGTTACTTTTAATAAGACACTATCAAATTGACGAATCTTGTAAAGAAATAAGAAAAGAATAAGGAACTTGTTAATAATTAGGTACCTGCTTGCACACCAACGTCGGTTAAAAATTAACAATAAACGCGATTAATGAAATCATACATACATACATGCATTTGCTACTTTCTTACATATAATCATTTATCATATGTACGTAACTTGAGTGTTACAATTGTTATGAGTAATTTTGTATTTATTTTCTTTGTTTTCCTCTAATGGTGCAATTAGTTGCCTAATATCATTTATTTTATAATTTTAATAATTTCTTACTGATAAACATTTTCAACTGCCTTTGAAAGACACTTTTTCAAATATTCATGTTTGTCTTTATTATAAGTAGAGCCAAGACTGTACTACTGCGATTTTTTTATTGTTCATCATTATCACAACAAACTACTAACGGAAATTATCTTATCTTTATATTCTTTACAAGAATCCTACATAAATACGGATTTGGTTTTTTTTCCATTTTCGTGTTTACATAAAATATGAAAAAGCAGATAAGTAAGCATAAATCTTAATTTATGAAAGCTGTTTTAAAAAATCGATTTTATTACATAATTTTTTACTTTTGTAAACAGTATTGAAGATTGATATTATTATTTTAAAATATGTAAATATATAGATTTTTATTACATATTAAAAGAAACATTTCATAATTTATGTTTAAAAATAAATAAATATTTAAAAAAAAATTTTTTTTATTCTTTCTTAATTAAAAATTTATCTTAAGATTTAGATTTATCTTAGAAGTTTCGAATAAATATTTTATAATTCCCATGCCACTATATAAAACTTTATTTTAAGACAATATCTTATTTTATTTATTGATGAAAAAATGCAATTTCAAAATGTCTTTATTAACTATCAGAAATGACAATTTCTGATTTTAAACAATTTGTATTAAAATTTTCATAAATAATATTTCAATTATTTAAATTTTATTTAACCAATTTCTTTGATTTATAAATATCTGTAATTGTAACCAAATGTATTTAAAAAACTATCTGTTTAAAAAAAATAACACATAAAACATAATACAGGGTACAGAAAATACAATATTTAATTTATATTTTATTTTTTTTTTAAATAAACCTGAACATATTTTTAAATAATTTAGTAAAACAATTTATAGCAATGAACGCCTTCCTTTTGTGCGCTGTCTCAATAGAAAATAAAAAACATCAAACTTGGGTACTCGCTTGAGTGGATTGAAGTCTTTCTGTAAGTACATGTCTCAAAATGTAATTCATAAAAAGGATAAAATAAGAAGGTGCAGTATGGATAGGAGAGAGAGAATGTTCTCGAGAGATTCACGTAAAACGCGTTGGAGAGTTTACGAGTGTTGTATTGTGTAGTGTGCGTGACATACATTAGCCCTTGCTAGACAAATTACTTTTTATTTCTAAAATATGATTTTTTGTGTACATTCTTGGTACTTACTCTTACACTAAATTAGGGGAAAAAATCAAATTAAAAAATATTGCTGGTAATAATTTTTCTTTTATGATTTTTGAAGACACTAGTAAAAATTTTTCATAATTCTGTCGGTTTTTATTCTCTTTATTTCTTTTATCTTTCATTTTTACTATTTAATAGTAAATTTTAAATATTGAAGATAATTTTATATTTGGGTATTGCTTATAATATATATTTAATTTGTTTTTAAGTTATTATTTCAACACTTATATTAAAATTTCAACACGTATAACTATCTCGATCCTCTTAATGGAAAAGAACTTTTTTTATTATAAGTTACTATACAATATAGTATTTATGAATGCTTTCATTAACTTCGATCGAGTATAGCTTCTATAATTGTTGGTGATGGAATTAAAGGTAATAAGGGAGTTTAGTTTTGATAAAAAATGTTTCTTTTCTGAGAAATTAAGGTTATTATAAAGACTGTCTTTGATTTTTCATTAAAAATATATTAATTTATTTTCAACGGTTGTATTTGAGCTAATTATGTCGCTAAAACAAATTTTTAACTTTAATTTTCATTCAAATTTTATTTTAGCGGTTTAAGTGTTAAGAACTTATTAATGCTTATTGTATTCTAAATAAATTTAGTCAAATTCCTTTAATCAATAAAGTGTCTTTTTTATAGTTCTTAAATTGTTTAATATGTATAATGAATTTTTCTAAATTATGAATATTTCTGAAAATATTTCTAAATACGTGTAAACAATTTTATGTACGCTTATTTGTACTTAAATCAAACGATACCAAATATTTCTGAAAACTACTATTGAAAGTATAAATGGGTCCATTCTTTTCATCTTCTCTTTTTAACGTGCATGGATTTTGAAAATAAAAAACACTTTGAAAATAAAAGTTATTTTATTTGTAGATATATATGTCGTGAAAAATGGAAAAGTGTTTCAATTTTTTATTTACAGAAATGTATTTATTAACCTTGTTAATTGTTATGTGTTTATAAAACTTATAAAAAAGTCATTAAGACTTTCATTTTATTATATGATATTTATACATTAAATGACCAATAAAGTATTTGTATACTTAAATACTTTATTAGCAATTATTAAAATGCTTAAAAATACTAGAATATTTGTGATTCTTGCTGATGTCAATTATTTATAATAATATAATAATTGAAGAAAATAATATAATGATAATATCACATAATAATAATTAGTTATATAAATTAATTCATATTGAATTATCTGATGTTTAGAATAGAAATAGCATATAAAACATTACTTTAAAATACGTGTATTTAAAATAATTTTTTCAACAATTCATATTTACAAACTTTCTTTGTAAGAATTAAAAATAATTATGAATAAAATATTTCCTTTTTATCAATATCAAAAAGGTATCGTATTAGTTGTACCTTATTAAAATATTAAAATATTTGTTATTTATTATGTTATAAAACATATTAAAAAGTAAGAAATGAGAAATGTGTTACATTTTCAATCTATACATAATTATCAATTTAAATAAAAATTGTATGCAGCCTTTCAAAAAAGTTCAATATTTTTTAAAGAGTTATCACATTATAAAGTTCAAGGTCGCGTCTGACATTAGGGACTTGTCAAGCGCATTGTACTGACTCTAATCGTCATGTCACAAGAGATAATAAAAGGTGTCTCGAACATAAAAAAAGAACTTCTTGAGAAAAAAATTGTCTGTTTCTGTATTTGACAGAAGAAAAGAAGGAATTAAAGGGTCCCTATTTAGTGGAAAAAGTTGAATGACCATTACTTTTTTCTCCTTTTTCTCGTTCTTGTACAAATGTAAAGTAATATAAAGTTTTTTTTCTAATAATATATCAAATCGGACTATTAAATTTTTTATTAAGTGCTTATAAGAAAACTAACAACTTTTTGTTGATAGTTTGATATTTTGGAATTCATAATTTTTCATAAATGATTGTTGTATTAAATAATCTCTCCAACGTTTACGAAACAATAATCTATATCAATTTTATTAGTATTTATTATAAAGCATTATTTATTTTATAAAATATACTGTACTCAATTTTTTTGTGAATTTATTTTGTTTATTAAAGTAAAATACTCTAGGTTACTGATACCGTTGTACTAAATATAAAAATTATAGTTTCATAATAATTTTTTCCTTCATTTCAATTCTCATATTTTTTGCTTTCAATCGCCTATATCAAATTACATATATAACTAAGCATAGTAAATAAGAATATGTAGCATCATATAAAGATCTATTAACTTTATCTACATAATACAATTTTTTTATATTTTCTAGTTTTTATTTGTTTATATCACTAGTTCAACTATAGGTAATAATAAAAATTATTTGAGATCAATTTATATTCCATTTAAATCAGCAGATAAAGCTTAAAACCAATGTGCTAATATATGAGGATATATTTTAAATAAAATATGCAATACAAATATTGTATTGGAATTTCAATAAAAATTAAATTTAATATTGTTATTAACAATATTTACATAGAATCGATAAAGTTAAATTATATTTTAATACATGTAATATAATATCATGTGTCATTAATAAATAATAAATTTTGAATTACAAAAAAATTAATTACACAGTAGTTTTATTATTGACCGATTATTCTAAAATAAATACCATATGATATAAAAACAATAAATCAACAAATAAAAAGTAATAATTAGCAGTAAAAGAAAAATGAAGAAATAAATAGTAGTATCTTATTTTAATTGAGATTATTATAATTGAGAAGTGTTTCTGTTGTCAAGGGAAACAAACAAGATGGTTATGAATATGCTTTTAATGATTTGCATGTAAGTTATTCTTCAATTTCTCGGAATATACAAATTTTCTTTAATCTACACGGGTATTTTTTATTTTGAACTCGTTAATAATACATTTGTTATACAAAAGTCGGTCCATTTTCCTTCATTTCGCCTGTATTACATCATACAATTAATTATGGCTATAGTAACCTAGAAACTAGTTGACTATAATCATATGAATCGTCGATTTTAAGTGTGAATAAATTTAATTTGAAAGATTATGGAGTTCTTAAAACATTTACTAATTATACATGAAGCTGAAGATGAAGCGGACCTTCTATAGTTTGCAATCTTATAACAAGAATTTAATTTTTTGATGTGAGTATTTTTGGAAAAAGAAGATATTTATTTTTGTCATACACATTTCTGGAAATTTTCATGAAAGCTAGTAAATAAATGATTTCAAATTAAAAAAAATTTTATTTATGCTTGCACAATACATGTAGGATTTGCTTTATGGATACAAGCATTTGTCGAGATGTAATTAAGAAAATAGAAATGTATTGATTTCGGTAAAGGATATATAATATTTTTTGTATTGTTAGAATAAGTATAAATACCAAGAACAAATGCCGAAAATATTTGTATTTATTTGTTTAAAATGATTAGTGCCAAATTAATTGAATTATTATGCAAGTGCCGATTTTAATAATTAAATTAATTTGGTACTTTTTACTCATATCGATCTTTTCTTTGGCTATATTTCGATAAATTTGATGTTTGATGATATTTCACTTTTTAATTATTTTTAATTTTAATTTAATTTAATTTTAATTAATTGATTTATATCTACTACATTGCAGAATCTATATTATTAAATTGAGATAATGAAATAAAACAGTATTAAAACAGTGTTACTGTTTGAACTAAAGTTCTATAAGAGAAGTTGCATAAATAATTTTTCTCTCAAAATGTAACGCATTTGCAAAGAAAATAATTTATGAAGTTTACAGAAGGTGAAAATTGATATGAAAATTAAATTAAAATAAAAAAAACCATAAATAAATGATTAATTTCATATTTGTTAAATTTTATAAAAAAACAACATACGGTTAAAATAAAAAGTTAATTATATTATTTTTCCGATTTTTAAAACTCGGGATAATTATAGAAAAATAATTTTGAATTTATTTTATATGAATAACGAGGAAAGCATGAAAGAAATATTGAATGCCATTGAACGCGAAAATTAAATCGGCCAAAAGACCACATTTCTAATCACGAATCTCTTTGATTAGTCCATAAATTGAATATATATATTAATTAACATATTTATTTCTCTCTTTATCTATTAATTTTTTTATCGATCCTTCACTATTGATTTATTTATTTTTATATATATAATGGTTGATAATAGTTATTAAAGTGCTTAATCAACTATCTATCCTGACCCGAACTTTACAAAATTGATTCGTTATGATTTAAATTTTTCCCTTTCATTTTATGTAATTACAAATTAATCGTGGCCGAGCTCAATCATCTGTAGTTTATTTAATTACAATAAATATACTGGAGTGACAATGTTTATGACAGTTATTAAATTGCAAATTTTTTAATTATTTTTTCAGCAGATGATCATGTTAGCTGTTATCAACTGCTACGTCTTTTCGTTCCGGTAATAAAAAAAATTTACATATGAGTGTTTAAAATATAAATATAAAATACAGTTACTCAATTTTTAGTTAAATTTTTATTGTGTAAAAAACTTAGTTCAAAATATTCTATATCGTCATTAAAATTACTGGAAACCATATTAAATATTTCAATTAACATTATAAATAGTTAGCCTACCCAAATAAAATATTTATTTTTAATTTTTGTCAAAATAAAATATATTTATTTATTTAATTATGATAAATTTCTGACGTAAAAGATTGACAAAGTTATTAATGAGTAAAACATCTTTTTCATTCAATTAAATTTATAAAAAAAAAAAAAATTAATTCATAAAAAAATATAGTTGCATGTAATTTAAGATTATATTTTTTATAATCTTATATTTTTTATAAATATTCTTGTACTAAACTAAATATTGAAACTAAAACTATTTATATACTTAAATAACTAAATATTTATCTATACAAAAAAAAAATTAATATGGCTGTATTAATTTAAAAATTACTATATTTTTTAAGAATGAACATCTAAATTAATTATATACTTGTTTGGTATTTATTTGTTACGATATAAATATTAATTGACAATAATATTTTAGACTAATACATTCTTAAATATTTATGCATTCACAAATACCTATGTAACGATAAATATGAAGGTTCTTATTATTATAATGCAAAATTTCATTTATATTAAATAAAATATATTATATTAATGAAAATATCAATATCAATCAATCCATAAATATTTGTAGTGTTGTAATCTGTTGTATTTCAGACCGAGTTTGTATGAATACAATTATATTAATGAAATTACATATTTATTTAAATGAAAGTATTTTACTATGTAAATAAATATTTTTAAACATTTTTTTATTTTAATCAATATTTTTATACACAATATTTCTTCAATCTAAGATTTTGTTTTAGAAAAAAAAGGAGGTTCGGTTGATAGACAACGTTCATTTGCATCTTCCTGTTTTTTCCCTTCACTTACGTACATTTACACTTATTAATATTATTATTATATTATATATAATATATATAAACAAATAATACACTTATTAATAATTCAACTTTTAAGCCTCTCAATTAAGATGAATAACAGGAGCTTCTGCGTGTATACGAGAAAGAAATTTCTTCGTTCTCTTTAGTTGGTCTCCTTCGAATATTTTGAAGTTATTTAAAAATACTTATTTAACGTGGTATTCATTCATTATGTGAATAATAATAGTATATTCACTTTAGAATATTCTAAAATTTTATATAGTAGATTTATTTACAAGATTTTTATCTTCTGTATCCATTTATTGTTACTAATTACTTATGATACTACAAAACTAATTTTTATAATCAACATAAAGTTGTTTCATTGTATAAGATATAATTAGTACAGTGTTTTTTTAACCAGGATGCTCAAATTATTGATTTCTAATTTTGTTATGAAAATTCTTTAACTAACACTAACATAAAGTTAAAAAATCCAGTAATAGATAATTTCATTTCTACTAATTTATCAATTTTCATTTAGAAAGGTAATTATAAAAATATAATATGAAATTATTGATGAAATCATTTCTTGAATTTTTATAAATCGACTTTGACAATTTAG
Organism: Ceratosolen solmsi marchali; assembly: GCF_000503995.2. NCBI lineage: Eukaryota > Metazoa > Arthropoda > Insecta > Hymenoptera > Agaonidae > Ceratosolen > Ceratosolen solmsi. The sequence continues at coordinate 22,134,939 of NW_011948412.1, read as the reverse complement.
CCTTATTAAATATGACACGTGAACAAAATCATTTTAAAGATACAGGTTAATTTTATTTACTTATTCATTAAATTTTCAATCAAATTGTATTAGTGAAGTGAACTATCGATAATTTGGATATTTAGTAGCTTGCTAATGAATAAATGATGTAATGGACCATAGAACGGCGTAATTTTCCCTATCAGGTGTAGACCATATATCTCTATTATTTATTCTTCGATTTATTTGTATTCTAGATTGTATAATATGTATTTATGCAAACACACATATATATATATGCCCGCTTGTATGTGTGGGTGTATGAGTGGATGAATGGGTGTGGATATGGATGTGTGTACAAGAATATTGCATAAGAATATTCGCCTATATCTTTAATACCGATTTAAGAATAATATTTGTTTGTGCACTGTTACTACATTCTTGCTATTTCTTTCATCGAGAGATTTTCTTTGATATTTCATTATCTTTGTATCGCGCGAGCACCTAGACAATTTGAAGAAATTGGTGATAATTAAAATTTGCGTACGTTTTACCCATTAATAATGTTGGTTTGAAATTTTTAGTTTGGCGCTCTGAATTATATAGGCGATTGAGATACATGTCCTTTAGCATTATAATTCTAATTCTATAATTATCATTATAATATAAATATAATTCTATAATTCTAATAGCACTGTATGTGATCATCGTCAATTGCCACGTACATGTGCTCCATTTTATATTTATCTTTACTAAGTTATTATATATTTTTGGACGCTCTAGGATTCACAGCCACACATTATATGTAATATATTTTCTATAATTAACTTCATTTAGTTTTATTTTTATTCTTTTTATCATCTATTTCGATTAAATCGAGCCTTGTTTATTCCTAATATGATTTGGCACATTTCATCATACTTTGTAACGTAGCGCAGATCGTTAATATTCCCTTCATTAGTTATTTAGTGCAATTATTATTTATTTCTTACCTCCCTTTAATTATTTCTTCAGTGCAACTCTACGGTATATTATTTCTTGAGATCTGCTCTTAGTTTCGTTGCCTTCAATTGTTCTGCCACTTTTCCCGTACATTGAAATATTAGCCGCTACTGAGGAGATAATAGAACTATTTTACTTAAAAGTTCAGAATTTTCTATATTAATAGAAAATGAACTTATCGTAATCGAACCCTCATATCTGAGACATATTGCATTATTTAGTTAATTTAACTTTGCGCAAGAAGAGCGAAAACTTCATTGCTTATAACACGAGCACATTGAGCGCCATCGATAAGATAATAAATTAGATTAAAACTATTAAAGATAACCTTCGCTAAAAACTCGTATTACCACGTATATACGTGTACGTGATATTTCTGCTGTTGTTTTATCTCGCACATGGTACTTCGCTACACACGATTTGAAATTCCTAATTGAGTATTTTGCTTTATTTTTTGTAGATTTACTCTCATCAACATTTCATTATTTTTATTTACGCTTATTTCATAAGATCTCCAAAAACCATAACTTTTACGTAGTTAAAAATCATGATACACAATTTAAGAGATCCTCGAATATTTATAGGACACGTGGTTGAAAATCAGCACCCATTTCTCTTTTTTTCCGGCGGCTCGATAAATTTATTAAAATGATAAGGGAAAAGGCTCAAACCTGGAACATGTCCAGAACTCCAACATAACAGGAATACATGTTATTTATTTCATTTTCACATTAACCTCTTTTCAGGTACGCGAGGCTGCGCTCGATAAAACTGAAAAAACACGAAAAATTCGAATGAGATCGAATAGGTGGTGACGTCGAGAAAAGCATTCGTCTGTTCAGAATTGATAAAGGTGAAAGCCTCGATACCAAATAATCTTGGTCTAGACGAAAACTTCCTCGAGATCATCCCAGGAGGTTTTTTAACAAAGAAGCGATGATTGCGTGGTGGAGCTCGTCGAGGCGGCACTCCGTTGTCGGAACTCCTGATAAGGTGGCGGTGAGGGTGAGGACGAGGAGAAGGTTGACCAGGTTGCCGTAGCCGAGAGAATATCGCTCGGAAGACCTCGATGCGAGTTGCACATTCCCGAAGATGAGGCCACGCCTTGTAGAGCCACTTGGCTACTGCTGAAGGCCGCTGCCGAGGTCCCATCCTCCTCGTCCTGAACTCTTTCAGAGTTCATGTCACGATCCGAATGCGCATTCAGACTTTTGACGCTCGGAACGCCATCCTCCGGAGATCAGAGCTCACTGTCAAACATTGCCAATGACCGCGTTATTACCTCATCCTATAGGCAAAAATTTAACAAACATTTTATCAATTTGAAGGACATTGGTTTTGATCTTCAATCGTTTTCTTTCATCGATAATGTTCTTTATTTACTATCTCACTCAAAACGTAATGGATTAAGTTTTTAGTAATTGCGCGTGCTGTAGTAATTTTTCTGTTCTGCCCAACTTAAGTTGCTTTTATACAAGGCTTTCACAAAGTTTTTAATTTCAATATTATCAGAACATTTGATCAATTGGCCAATAAGTATATTAATAAATATAGACTAATGTATGCACTAAAAAATAAACATGCATAATATAAATATTACAATAACGTAAAGAACTGTAGTTATAATAATTAGTTATGATAAATTTAACTAACAATAATGTGCATAATTAAATATTATACACAGATAATTTCTACTTGTAAATCATTGAATCAATTTAAATCAATTTTAGTCACGTATTTATGCATATTTGCATAGCATTAAAATAATTATACTGATGCTATAATAAAAATTGACATAAAAATATATCAGTTCAAATGTAAGTAATTTTATTATTTTGGTTTAATTACACGACAACTATTAATATCAGAGTTAATAATTATATGCAAATATGAGATATCTATATTACATAAGTATTGTATTTTCATCAAATTTTAATCGAGACTCATGTTTTCAATTTAAATTCCTTACTCATCACTAATTTAAATTACTTTCTCATCACCATTTCACGGTTCGAAGTAAATATTTTTAATTTACATCATTAATGTATATTCTATAATGTAATACATAAACTTTTATAATATGAACATTGTAATTATTTTATTTTATGCATATATCAAATTGATATGTATAAGATAATACCGTTATTATGAATCATATTTTTAGTAATAAATACGTTTGTATTTTCATATATAATTTGGTATAAATCTTATTCAGATAACAAAGGAAATTTAATTTCATTTGAGTATCATTAAGTGACGTCTCTAATACACACTATGAAACGTATCTATAAAATGATACTTAATGTAAAAGTGACTATAGCTGCTGTTAAGATGTAAAAGATACAAAAGATGTAAAATTGAATAATTTATTTAAGCATTATATTTATGTTTTCATTGTACTTAAAAAAATTCATTTACTACATAGTTTTGTGAAGTAAAATTATTTTTATCTCAATTAACCGCCAAAATGATTATAAAAAATGCTTTTCTTTTTATCGATTTTATTTGTTCAGGTATAGATGTGAATGAAAAATTGAAATTATAATTCAAATTATAATTATACCAAAAAAATGTAGGCTATTCCTGTCAATTTGTCAAAGGGCAACTTGATTCGAGCAAAATTTCTAATTCATCCGTTATTCTGTCCAATAATGAGATTAAATAGGTTGAGGAGCCACGTAAATAATATCGCGCTCCTACGTCTAACGTAGGACAATTAAGCCGATTCGTGATGAAATTGGCGATTGCGTTCTAGTTAGAGAATTATCGAATTGCCGAGATAAACGAAAATTATCCCGTTGCCTCTTGGATCGATTTCCGAACACGTTCTCATTGGGATGAATCAACGTGGCGTCAAGACCCTTATCAGCAATGCTGTTGTTCGAAGAATTAGTTAAATTCAAATTTTACCAACCTTGAGGCAGCTCTCGATGAACTCCTCAATGGTAATAACGCCATCCTGGTTGAGGTCGAGTTTACGAAAAACCCTGTCAAGCTGCTCGCGTGCTTGACGCTCCTCTGTCTCACGGTGCTTGCGCCCCATGAGCTCGTGCACCGCCGTCACGACCTCCCCGAGCTCTCCTCGGCTTATGCAGCCATCCCCGTTTATATCGTACAGCTTAAATGTCCATCTGAGCTTCTCGTATATGCTTCCACGTAGTAGTGTCGACAGTGTCACCAACAGATCCTGCGTGAGAGTTCATACTCTTTGCTGAAATCTTTTTAACATTGCGCGGGTGGTTGTAGGTTGATATGTAGTCTATGATTTTTTCGGTAATGTAAATTGTGGAATACTTTAATATTTTGACAAACTCATTGTAGGAAGTGTAATGTTATATCTTTCGGTTTACTTCACTACAAATAATAATGTTTAATTTAACTTGTGGCTAATATGTAGCAATAGATTATTACATAAAGGAAAGTATTGAGATTTAGTGTGCATTCTTATAACTTTTTACTTGTAAATTAAATAAGAGGTATAATTTATGTACAATTATATTATTGTCTATAAAATTTAATCTAGTTATGATATTATTACAGTTACTTTCTTGCAAATGCTCTTTATATAAGCATTTAATTTATTTTATAGATAATATCTAAATAAAAAAATTAAATATATTATTTTTTCTGAATACTTATGATAAAGTAAATGTATGATTCTGAATTACAAAAAAAATTTTAATTGTATAAAAAATACTATAAAAAATTATTGCTGACATTATTGAATAATTTCATAATAATATTTTATGCGATAGAGTAAGTAAAACCATTTGTGGAAATGGTTCGTGAAAATATTATTCGATATATCATACGATCTCGTTTTTATTGAAATGCAAAAATAGTCTCTCTATTACATAATACAAAGTTATAATGCAGCTTTCCAATTATTCTTTTAACATTATTATCACTTTAATTTATTACACATAACATAATATGTTATATTAATTTATGCTTACTATATAATAAAATAAAATTATATTATCATTATTTGTTTAATTATTATATATAGCCTCTTAAAAATCTTATATTTATTATCTTTTATCAACATAATGAATAATTATTTATAATTAAAATAGATATGTATATTTAGTAAAGTGATAAATGTGATGATAAGAAAATAGATATATTGTTAAATTATTATCTAATTACGCGACTTAGAAAGAAAAACTACAATAAAGTTTTAAAAGCCAGCTTATCAAAGTAAAGAAATTATTATAAAGTTCGTTTAAAAAGAAAAAATGAGCGGAAATGGAGGAAATGAATGTATTTTCCATCTATACTTTACCCTGAAGCTTATAGCGCCATTACAATTGACATCGAATGCTTTGAATACATAGTGAGCATAGAGACTGGAGTCTGAAATTTCGAAATAAAGATGAACATTTCGTTACGTAATTGTATTATGGCTAACAGTGTAGCGACGGAAAAAATTGGAAAATGCAATTCTCTGATGCAATTTTTATATAAAAGTTACTTCATAATTCTTTTTTTTCTTTTTTTTCTTGTAATGGAAAATGTTATTTCAGAAAAAAAGGTATTTCATTGAACATTCGGCCTAATAAATTCATATATTAATATTTTTAATATAACAAATTCATATACTACTTTCATCTCTAATGTTTATGAGAAGAATAAAAAATAGAAATTTACATTTTTATTCATATATTCTAAATATAAAAATTTATATTTTATATACAATTTTGTATTTGGTCAAGTGTTATTTTACACTATAGAACGTATTGTGAAGTTTTTATAAATTGATATTGGATTTTAGACAATTAGAGTGAAAAAATAATTATTGTGGGGAAGAGTTCGATAAAACATAAAAAATACAAACATTCTCTATTACATTATTTTTTCATCTCCATATTAAGTTTTTTATGGCAGCTACTATTTTTTTCAAATTCTTTATATATATCATCATGAGTAAAATAATAGAAAATTGTTTGACAGAAAGAATTTTATAAGAATATGATTGTAAGTATTTAAAATATTTATTTAGTATATTTTTTATTTATATGTTTCATTTAACCAATATAAGATTGTGATATATTTCTAAAAGTTGAAATCAGAATCAAAATTATGAAATGATTTATCGAAAAAAGGTTGATTATATAGATTTTTATTCATGAACTTGTATACTAAAATAAATAAATATTATTATTAAAGGCTTATAAAATTCAACTTGAAGAAATAAATAAACTTTCTTTTAATAATATAATTATTACTCCTATATAATTTAAGTTATGTATGTATAACCATAAGAGATTCTATTATCGCCTCTATTTACATCAATTCTCACTTTTTCAAAAATTACGGACATTAAATAATAATTGAAATAATTTATAAGGTATAAGAATTATTCATATACACATATACGTATAAGAAAATTAAATGTTTATACTTATATATCATAAACAATTTAATGGACACCAATTAATCCTTATGATTTTTAATTATCATTGATCGTTAATAGATGCTCATTTTCTTATATACAATACAGTAATATCTTGCAGAGTTAGGAAATATGCAAAGGTTGTCACATAATAAGAAGAAAACATTGTGCGAGAGGATGATTGCGTGATCCATTTATAAGTGGGCGTTAATCATTCGTAACACGACAAAATCGCCCCCGCTTCTCGGACTTGCAGGAAATGCGGCTGGATGGAGTTTTGCCTAAGCGCTCCCTATACTCACTTCCATGCGGAAAGAACTTGGCGTAGATGTCCTTGAAAGAGTCCTCGTGGACAACGCCCTCGGGACATTCCTGCAACAGACACAAGTGGATAGGTCAATAGAGGAACATGAGACTTCCGCATACAGTGCCGACTGAAGCTTTCGAGGCTTTTAGGTTTGACTCTTAATGCAATAATATTATATGTATTTTGAAATTCTACCTTTCATAGCGATTTTGCAAATTGGAAGGTGATGAGAAAAGCTGTAATGGTGAAAGCGCATTATTTTTGCGAAGTGCCCTACTATTATGAGCTGAACGTCTGCGCTGGAAAAACCTTTTCTGTTATAATATTTCTAGCCATAAATAAAAATCGTAAACTATTAATTATTGATTTAACTATATTAATTCTGGATAATAGACTTTTAAAGTGGTTTTCTACGCTAGTTAACTCATTTTTGGGAAGACGCATCACATGTAACTTTTATTGTATACAGTGTGCTTAATATTATACACTGAACTTTTTATTATAAAATCCGACTTTAATTATTTTTATTAGAATGTACTAGAAATATCTTATAAATATAAATTATATTGAATATTAATTTATAATAAATTATATTGAATATTAATTTTATAAACTTTACTTATGAATTTTTTTAGATGAGTCAGTTTAAATTAATATTTGAATTTAAATCAATTTAAAATGAAACTGTAGGATATATTGTTGTCAGATATTATACATTTATTAATTATTTATTATTACTAATCTAATCTTATAAAGAAATCTTATAAACAATATTAAAAACATTCCGAAAACTTTTTTAATATAAATAATTTATTCATTTATTAATAGTGAAGCAAAATATTTTATTAATGAAATTTACTTAAGTAAGTTTCACATTTATAAAATTATCTATTTTTTTTAAATTCAGAAAAGATTTTTAAGAAATTAATTAAATTTTTAATTTTTAAAATATTAAAAAATCATAATTTATTAACTTCAAATTGAAATTTGGTTACTACATAGAAAATGTTTTCTTAGAACAAGAATATGACCGTAAAATTTATCGATAAAGCTACTTTTTATTCTTTGCGAAACTTGAAAACTTAAGATACGTTTTATCTACAACAATAATTGGTGTAGTAATATTAAGTAAGAACCTACTAGTTTTTTATTGAACAGTTTTATTAACTGAAATATTTTCAACAACTAAGCATTTTTATGTTTGCATTATTTCTTTTATAACATTATATAAACTTGTCAAGAATATGTATATATATATATATACAACATATATATCTCACATTTAAATAATCTAAACATGCATATAAAGTTGAGTTTGTAATCTTGCACTTGTTCTTTGCATTTAAAAAAAATAATTAAAAAATTTTAAATTATAAATTATATTTCAAAATCATCTTTCTAGAACCACTTTAAGATTCATAGCACATATCAAAACATGAATGACATTGTAATTTCGAGAAATTGTATATAACACACTTTCCCCTTTTACTGTTTTAAGTTGATACGAAGGTAATGAGTTATGAAGCCTTCGTAATATGCTCTAATTTCCATTATTAAGCGGAGCTTTCTATGACGTTTGACGAATAGATGCTCCGAAGAGACAATGCAGTTACCGGGCGAACTGGACCGGACGCTACGAGCTGAAGATGACAAATGGGATACAGTAGGCATACCCGAAGACCTCAAAATTCAAGCGCTGCGCGTTATTGCAGCCAATTGGTGCAAAAATCCGATTTTGGATGAGCTGCCAACGGGTGTCGATCGGGATTATCTCATTGAAATTTTGCCCCTAGACATCGATTTCAAATTCGTCTTCCGAAAAATAAAGTACGAGCACTATTGGCAAAGAGCCGCGGAAGCCAGGTACTTTTTTTCTATGCTTTAATTAAGTACTACAATTTATTTAAGTGGTAAATAATTTTGAATGTGGATAGTATATTAAATTAAACAGTATTTAGTTTGAATAAATGGAAAATTAATCTTTTGAGCATATTAAATAAATAATCTCTTCTCTTATAAATAAACATGAACATGATAACATAATTGTTCTATATATGACTCGAGCATATTTACGAACCATAGCTAAATGAACTTTATTTAGTAAATATATTAATAATTGGACGAATCATAAAGGAGAGTAAGAATCATAAGAGTATAATAAATTTAATTAAGTATATTAGAAAAATTATTCAAAAGATTTTTGGAGTATTCTAAGATATGTAACAAAATACACTACAAACTTACAAAAGAAGGTTCTTTTCTTTAAAAGATGAATTAAAGATTAAGTAAAACACAACTTTTATTTAATGAAAATTTAAGAAAATGAAGCCGTAAAATCAAATAAACATAAAGAAGGGTAGGACAAAATCAATTTAATTTAAGAAATCTAATATAAGAATTAATAAATATTATAAATGAATCAATAAGAATCTTCATTTAGTGATAAAATACTTTTTTTTAACAAAAACTTTTAAGGTTTTAGGTAATATATTGATTCTGTGAAATAATTTACATAAATAAAATTTATTATAGTAGTGTTTATTAGGTTTCTACAAATTCTTGTAACCATCAGTAAAAAGAATTAAATAATAAACTAAATTTATAACAGCATGAATCTTGGATAAAAAATAATTTCAATTTAACAAATACAAATCAAACTTATTTATTATTTGAAAAACTTGAATGCTAAATATAAATATTAAGATAATTTTTTTTAAGTATTTGTAATTTTTATAATTTTTCCTTTTTTAATTTTTATTGGGTTATTGTATCAGAACGAACTAAATATAATACATTTTTTTGAAGAGAATTAAATGATTTCATGAATTGGGAAAAATTATTAAAGTCAAACAATTATATGAAATATGTTATTCATTGTATGTGGTTATTAATTTTTCTTATATAATATCAAAAGTTAAATTAACAACATATCATTAAATTTTCTTCATAATAGAGTACATACATAAAATAAACTTTAAAACTAAAACAAATTGATGCAATATCTCAATTAAAAATAAAAATACATGATGATTCATTGAATATTGAATATTGAAAATTCTAGTAATGAAGTTATATGAACGTTATATTGAAGAGTACTTATTTTTATGTAATTCAACTTTTATTAATAATCGTTTCAGTTAGATATAAATATAAAGTTAGGTGAAAGTTAGATATAAATAGATGCAATTAATTTAAAGGAAAAAAAGAAAAATAACATACTTTATCATAATGCTGATCTGAAGTTTAGAAATAATTTAATTGAAAAAATAAAAATTACAATTTTTTAGAATATTTTATTTTTATAGAAAACTTTATATTTTTATTTCGATAATATATTTCAAACAGATTTTGATTGGAAAATATATAATTAGTAATAAATGAGTTCTTTTATCAATCGTATAAATAATTGTTTTTATTTTAATATTCCGAGTTTTGAAAATCGAGAGGTTTAATGTAGACATTGTTAATGTATTTTATTCAATGTAGTTTATTCAAGTAATATTTCATGCTAGAATGGTTTAAACTTTATATAATTTCATAAAAACTAAAATGTTATAATATCGAAATAATAAAAATAAAAATGAAAATAACCAAAATATGTAATTCACATTTATTCGTTAAATTTTTTGTCTAATAATATAATATTTCCAAAAAATTCATGTTATATAATATCTATTAAAAATTAACAAATATTGATGTATCTTACATATTTAATAAAATAATATTAGAGAAAATTGCGCATTGAAAAATAATTAATGTTGTATAGAATTAGACCAATTATGTTTAATATTTTATTATTTAACAGATGAATTTATCATATACATTAGAAATATGTAGGGCTTTGAAAAAGTTTCAATAGCATTAAAATGTCATATATTTTGAAAATTCAGTTATACGTGTCTGGATACTGTTGTAACTGCACACAATATAGTGAATAATATTATTGTATTGACGAGGTACTAAGAATTTTAAGTTTATAAAAATAATTTCAATAATTTGGATCTTGGAATTAAATTTATTCACAATACTAATCGTTATATTAATATTCTTGTTTAAAGTATTCATTTAAATTGCAGAATCATATTTTATTTATTGTTATATTGTCATGCTTATAAAAATTTAATATCAATCGATAAACTAAAAAATTAAAAGAGCGATAAATATACACCTGTGAAACTTCTAACAGTTACTGATTACTCTTTAGTATATAATTTCTAAATTTAATTGCATGTGCTTATGTATCACAAGTATAATATAAAAGAGATATTGTCAATAACAAATACATATTTAGCGATATGTAAATTCCTCAGATATAAATATCGTTGAGAATAAAAAGTAAATTACTTCTTCTATTTATTTATTTTCTTTTCTTATTTTTCACCCTTTCTTTTTATTTACAAATCGAAATAGTGATACACATAATAAAACAATATTGATGATATACGCAATAAAAACAATATTGATTTCTAAGAATAGCATAATTTTAAAATAAATGCATGCGAATAGCCTTTACTTTCTGCATTCGCCACTTCACGCGTCTTGGGCATTATAGTTCAATGTTCTGCGCGCCAAAACGGCAAATTCAATAAATATCGCAGTTGACACGCAACCAACTCCATGTCATGAATATGCAGGCACAAATTAGGGCGGACAACCTGCGGTGTCATGTTGAGCTTAGCTAGAAAACCGCGTGTGGCACCATAGTCACAACTCTCCCTTCCTGTGTAATTTCACATGTTTTAATTTTCTATATTGCGATTTAACTGTACCTAATCTATTAGTACACGTGTCTCTATTTGCTACATGCTTGTATAGTCCGTTGTCCACTTGATATACTTTAATGGAAAACCTTACATTTTTATGATCCCTTAAAAGCTTTCAATTAGTCAACTGTTTATTTATAAGCAATGATAAATTCAGCTTTAACGTAATGTAGTTAGCCTCGAAAAGTAATCCAGAGCGTTTTAAAATTTCGTGTCGAGTATTTAATTACATGCCTCTGGCGAATATCTCTCGCGAGAAACGCAACTGTGTATATGAAAGATGTTGTTAAGGTGGAAGGTGAACGATCCAATGGATCACGGAGACTCCTGGAGGCGACTTTACTGTGAGCGTCATTTGTGGGAGTACCTGGAGAACCTGGATCCGACCTACTTCGACTTGCTGCGCGAAGAGTGCGAGGAACTCCTCGAACTCGTACATGAGCACGTACACGTCCTCAAGCTCCGACAACTTCAACCTGTCAAGCAAGTACTCTTCCCCCCTCCTTTATGCGTCTTTTCCCGCGATAAAATGCAACTTCCTAGCTGAGGTGGATGCGTTTCATCGTCAACCGCATGTATGTGAATTATTTTCATAACCGAGACTCTTCTCTTTTTTTATTTTTCTTTTAAACTTAGTCGAAATGATGCCTTGAGGGTCGATGATAAAGAGCTTCGATTAGGTGATTTTTTTCAGCATTATTTGAATAGCTCTAGGGCTTCTTGAATCTCGGTTGTACAAAATATAATTTGCATATTTTTATATGTTAAATTCAATTAATTATTTGCCGAACACTTGAATATTATGTAGGATGTGCATACATATACATTATATATACATAGATACATTCAGTGTATTTTAATGGCCGTTATAGTATAGGAATTATTTTACTTTTACATTAATATTTATTCTATAGCTATGTCTAACTTTCTTGGAAAAAAAATAAAGAAAAAAAATAAAATAAATTTAGAGTTAAAAGTTCTTAAATCTCATACATATAGAATTTAGATTTCTATACGTATAGATTTTTATCATATTTAATAACTTTAAACGTATTATATAGCTTATAGTATTTCTTTTGCTAGAATAATAGAATTACACAATTATTTAATTAATAATCTTTGATTTATACTCAATAAGCAGGATATACTACAATACTATGGTAATATACTTCCATACAATACTTTATTACACATCATTATTTCCCATATTTTCCTGTGAATAACATATCACTACGAACAAAAAAGCATACTGAATATTATAATACTATATACATACTATTCGAAAGAGTATTCATCCAAAAAAAGAGATGTCGAAATTAATTATTTGCACTTTCAATATTGTATCTTTATTATACGTATTGAAAGCAAGATCGACTAGTATTATTTAACATAACATATTTATTAATTTATTATTAAATATTGTTAAAATCAATTTACAATAAAAATTACAATTTATTATATATAAACTGAATATTTTTGTTAGCTCGAAATAACACTTCGATTATTCATTATGATTATTATAAAAGTAAAAAATTAAATATTTGAATCAATATTAAAATATATAAAATTTATTATTTTTTATACAAAGTCTGTAAACGAGCTTTTTAAACGAAATATAAAATATAAAGTCACTAATAATCTAAAATATAATATTTAAAATAAAATTTTTTATAATTTTATATCTAAATTTTTCTTAAATGTAATAAAAATACAAATTTGAATATATTTGAATTTGACAGTGTGAATTTTTTATTATCTAATATTCTGAACTTTAAATAGAAAGACTTATAATAACACACACTGTAAACATAAGTAATATACTACTACATTCATCCTATACACTAATATGTAATTCTATAGTTAAAAGCATTAATAATTATAATACAAAACTCAGTATCTCATTAATAATGTAACTGAAATATATGTACATTTTTTCAGCATCCAGTTTTTTCAATGTATCTTACATTATAAAAGTTTCTAGAAATAAGAATGTAAATTAAATCGAAATGCAGTCCATAATTAAATGAATATTAAATTTCTTAATTTTGCAAAGATATAAAAATGTTTTCAATTTTATATATTAATAATTTCGTTAAGTTCTATTTAAAAAAATTATGTACCTACGTAGAACATCATCTATTTTCATAAAAAATGTAAAAAAAAACATTAGAATTTTTAATTTTCTATAAGCACATTAATTATGTGTCCATTAAATAAATTATTTCAAATATGTTTATTTAAAGATAAAATACATTTATTTGGAGAAATTTTTTTACCATTTAACATACAAGTGCAGAACCCCAATTGAGTAAAGGCGCTAATTGATATTTTCCCCTTTTCCTACTCTGGTACATTGCCTTAGTCTTATTCTTCATTATGACAGCCATATCGAGCAAACGAAAGTATTATGAAGGATATAAAAAAGAAAAGTTAACTGACTTTACAATATCATTTATTATATCCAATTAGCTGAGCTGATTAACGGCAAATGCTGAAATATATATATATTATTTAAAGTGCATATTTTTGCTCATATACTTGTATTTTAATGTAGATATTAACATTTCATGCACCTCAAATAAGGCAGGGCACGGAAAGTGGGCCTCGCCCAAGCCAACCATTCTAAACAATCACCTTCGTGTTTGCATTTTTCCGTTAATATTGCATTTAGTGTTATTAGGACGGGCAAGACCATAAAACCAATGCGATTGCCTACGTATAAGGATTCAATCTGTTAAAATTTAAGTATTTTGTGGCTAATGAAACCTCGATTTTCTGTACTTATTTTGACCTCATTCTAAACATTTTCTAATATTTTCTACAGGCTGATTTTTAAAAAAACATTTTTGGCATTGTTAAAAAATTAATGAAAAAAATTAATGTTTGTTGAATAGTTTAGTATTACGGTTTCGTAATTAATTAAAAAGTAATTACTAAATTTAAAACTTTGACTCCAAAAGGCTGCCCTTTAGATTGCACGTATTTTTTAATGCTTAAATTAAATCGAACATTATTATTAATTAGGAATAGTTCTTCCAACAAATTATTTTTAGATAAGATATCTATTAGATAATATATTTATATAAAATTATTGGTATTTATATAAATTGAAAGTGATGATGACATTAAACAATACATTCCATTTCAAATTTATTTTGTTTACAAAAGAATAAATTAACTATAATCCGTTCCAATAATCTACTGAAATTGTTCAATAAAGGCAGATATAACACATATATGTTAGTAAAATTTTCATATAACGTTTATAAAATTGATAGTCTTTGATAAAATACACTAAGTGAAGTCACTAATGAATTTTTTTAGAAGTATTGATAAACTTAATAAGCTATAATATTCAGCAGATACTATTTCTGTCTAATAATTTCCTGAAAATTTTGTTTTTAGTATAATCATTGAATTAAAAAATTAAAAACAAAAAACAAAAAAAAATATTAGAATTATTAAATTTCTTTAATTCATTGTCTAAGGTTTGGTTGATAATTTAATCGAATTTAATTTCAGTCTGAACTGAAATTGTTCAAGTAATGTTAAAACTTCTGACAAACCATATTCTCGATTTTCAATTATCTATTGTAATTACAAATATACAAATTAAACTTGCAGAAGTTTCTCATGCGTAAGAAAATTTGTATAGGAAATTGAATACAAGTTTGTTCTACTTTTAGTTACATAAGAATTCTTAAAGTTTTGAATAAAATAATTTACTTACAATTTAACATAGTCTAATTGGATCGTAATCAAATATATAATTATTCTTCATTTCATATTAGTTTTTATTATACTTTATTATACATTCTACATTTCCTAATTATTATAATTTTTGTTTTTTGTTTTTTTTTAAAAATATGATAACTATTAGAAATAAATTAATAATAATCACGCATTTGGATAAATGAGACAAAATAAAATACCTATTTCACAAGGCACGATTAGAAGAAGAATAAATTAAATATTTTACTTATTTATATTTATCTTGGATAAAGATAAAATTCAATATAATGTATTACAGATCGTATGTTTAAGCATTTCATAATAATTTGAACAAGATGCCAATTAGATAAATAAAATATACATCAAATTGTAAAGAAAAACAGGCCACAGTAACTTCATTCTTATTAAAGCAAGAAGGAAAATATAAATAAGATTTCAATAACTATGCAATAAAGTATAAAATATTTGTAAATTAATAGATTGATTTACAGTAAATTGAAGCGTAAAAACTTAATATTACTTTAAAATTATTTTATAATTTCTTTATAAATTTAAGAGTTAATGGTAAATAGGATGATGAATAAAATGATAAATAAATTATGATTTAAGTAATGATCAAACTAAATTAAACTAAAATATATTCACAAAATATTCCATAAAAGTGTTTATTACAATTATTTAAATAGTACTTGTACTTAATTTACTTATTAAATATATTTATTAATTCAGCTTTTAAACACATTTTCATTCTGTTTTAATGCAAGTCGAAAGTACTTTATTTTCAAATCTCAAAATTTTAGTATGAAACTTTTATTAACAATTAACGATCAAAGCCTGAAAATTCAAGAGTTGCACTAATACTCCAGATTTTTTGGCTCATACGTTAAAGTATAAGAAACCATTGTATATTAGAAACTCAATGTATATAATATAAATTTCATAATAGTAAATATAATATATTTATCAATGTTTAAATGTTACTGTATGCTTCGTATTGATATATATATATATATATATATATATATACATATATAAAATTTAACATTATAATAATCATCTCAAATAGCTATTTTATTGGAAGTTCATATATTAATACTAGATTTATCTTGATTGTGCATAATAAATATTGCGTATATTTAACCCTGTATTTATCAATGTGTCTCCGTAGGTCTCTAGTTATCAAGCACATCAATGATGATCATAAAAATCCATCTCCAATTTATTTAAATGAAGAATTCCATCACATACCTATGGATTTAATCTTACAAAAACTACCTAATCTGCAGGAAATTTACATAAACATCGGTGTAATACATTTGAAAGATAACTTCGATTTGAAAGACTTCGAGTGAGCATCTTTTTTTATATTACTAAATATGTTTAGTATTCTAATTGACAATTTTCATATTGTTTACAATATAATTATCGCATATAAATACACACACACACACACACAGACACAGACACAGACACACACACACACACACATACACACACGCGCGCGCACACACACACACACACACACACATGAAAGAATGTATATATGACAAAGTTACATGATGCTGAGAACACTATTTTAAAGTGATATATTTCTGTGTACCTTCGTATCTATATAAATAGCAAACATAGAGTATCTGCGAATCTATAGTTCTTAAATATGTAGTTGAAATCGTTTTAATTTTGATGTGCATATTTTTAGAGTATGTTATCAATTTTTAATTTATTGCTATTGGTGGACGAACTTTATTATCTGATTAATTACTATAGGTACTTTCAAGTTAAAAATTTCGTGTTATATTTAACTTGCAATGTATATTTGTACGTGTATTGTAATATATTGTAAAAATAAGAAAATTATACCTATATGATTTTATACAATGAAGAGAGAAAATTTTTTGGTTGGAGTATCCGTTAGTTACAATTAAAAATTATAATCTTTATGATGAAATATTTGGGTTATAATATTGTTACACATTTTTTTTTTCATTAAAATTAGTATAATGCATTTATCATAGTGTAAAAATAATTGAGCCAATATACAGTATATAATGAAGTATCGTGTTACTGCATCGCTATAAATAGATACTTTTCCTATTTATAATTATAAATTCTGAATAAATTTTACTGTTTATATACTTTATATACAATAGAATTAATAAGATTTTTCCTGGGCCAAGTTGACTTTGCATAACAGATTACTATATCGTATTATTTATATTTGCTCGTTTCATATCATTAAATTAAAAATGCTATGTTATTTAATTGAACTCAATAGAGATATATATTTCTAAGTAGAAAACTTGATTGAAAAATAAAGAAGAAACTAGCAACTTTTATAAAATACACAATACAACTTTTTATGATTGAAGAATTTTTCATATTCTGAATACATTTTGAATTATGAATTGATTTTTTTTTCTCAAAGTATTTATAAATTATAACCTAATTTTAAGATGAAAATGTAAATATTTTCATGTTTTATATAGAATTTATAAGAAATGCTCTCTCCTTTTTTATTAATTTTTTTATTTAGTATGTCTGTAAATAAATAGAATATTATTTTATTAAAAAATAGTTATTTATAACTTGGAATAGGAATTTCATTCAATTAGTGTAAAATGCATTTTTGTGTAAGATTTTTGTAATTAAACTAGAAAGATCAAAAGTGAAAATTAAAAGATTAAATTTTTTATCATGTTTTAATTATATATAAAAGAAATAATAGGAGAAAGTAAAGAAGCTAGAAAATAATTAAATTTTTAAATTATCGTGGTTTATTTGAAACTCAAGTTTGTTACAAATACTACTAGTTGAAACTTGTTCTTAACGAGCAAAGCCAGATCAAATTATCAAATAATATAATACTAAATTGATAAAAATCGGGATTTCCATTTTGATGATAATATAATAACCTATTCCGAAAGCTAATTCGAAATAAATATAATAATATAGATAACATTTCAATTTGCTGAGAGTTCTGAGGCGCACGACAAATTCTGTATTTGTAAATAAACAGGGGCGTGACTCTCCCATCCAAATGTGGAACAGCTGTTTTTAGTTCGATAACAAAAACTGCATTCGCGCCTTATCCATATTTACACCTTTTATTTGTTACTATAATTGATATTGATTAAATAAATCCGTATTTTAAGTAAGGTTGTCGGCACTTTAATTTCAACTAATATAGTGCGGCTAGCGTAGAATAGATTTAGATCATTATGAGAATGTTTCAATTATTATTTGCTAATTACATTAAAGTATAGTGTGGATAGAATATGTTTGTATATTCATAATGTCAAGTTATTAAGTATTTAATTGATAAATTGAAAATAATATTTAATAAAATTATGTTTCATTTCATCTTCTATTAGATAAACAAAATTCAAATACTTAATATTTTATTAATTATTATATAATTTCTATAATTAAATTGTATACAAAATAATACGCATAACTGATATCTTGTTAACGATGCATGTCAAAAAGCTTTATAAGTGCACATATAATTAATAAGAGTATATTTATTTTATAAATTGGTAGTATTGTCAAAGCACATCGATAATAAAAGTATTTCCTTTTCGTTACTTAAAATATATAGTTACAGATCATTCAAGAATTAGAAAAATTAATAAAAATATTCGAATAGATAAAATTAATTCATATATCTATAAGTTTTTTAGAAATAATAAATTTGTATTTTAATTCTAATTTAACGTTTACCCGAGTTTAACATGCAATAATTCAATTATCTTCTAAAATGAAATAAGTCTAATGGATCAATATATTTTGAATATATCGGTTCTTTGTTTTTTGAATTTTATAAAAATACACCATTCGCTACTACATCGTATAACATAATTTGTAATTTTATCCCATATTTTTGTATACATTACTCTTTTAATTATTTTTGTATATTATTGTTATATACAATATATAAAAAATTATATATTTTTTAGAATAAATTTTGAATATCAATTAAATATATAAATAGATTAAAAGCAATTTTCTGATTTTCTCTATACACAATGAATATTAATTAAATACAGAACGAGAAATATATAAATACTGAAATTATTCACGGATGAAAACAAGTTATTTTACGTCAAATAAGAAATAAGAGTTAATTTAAATAATACAACGTTTAGCATTGCGACTTAATACCATTTAAATTACAACTAGTAACTAATGAGATAAATGCCCGTTTTTTTTTTTTAAAGATTTTCCATAGATGACAGCTTGAAAATCGGTCAAGGTGTAAAAGAGCTCAACAATCTCATCAAATTTAGCCTTACTAGGAGTAATTTGACTAGGCCAAGAGTGGGGGCGATTCTCCGGGGACTCATCGTCAATAATACTGTATGTATACGAAAATCGTTTTACATCTCTTATATTAACCCATATTGTTTTACAATTTAATAGGATGATTCCTGTACAGAAATTTATGAATTTTTTCATTATAAAATTTATTTTGCTTATAATTATATTAATTTAAAGTTACGGTGTTAGGAATATCGTTTTTTTTTTAATTACATTGATTTTTCCGACGAAGAAACTATTGATAGCAATTGAAAATCAATCGATCGATCTCTCGCTTGCGTCTATCACAAATTATATTACTTAATTGAGCACAGAATCCATGAGATATTGGAAAGTTTACATACTTAGCCAATAGATGTAAATCTATTACTAAATATTAACCTATGAAATATATAACAATAGCGTGACATAGGATAAATTACGGCTGTAAGTCAATCATTTTATTAATTTAGAAATTTTTGAATCTATAGATAGAAATCTATAGATATAATATCTTAAATATTATAGATTATGCGTGATTAAGATTTGGAAGAATTGTTTCTTTTGAATTATTTTGGTGACTTTCGTTAGGTTCCTGAAATCTAAGTAAAATTAGAAATTATGCAGAGTTACACTTTAGATAAGAAATTTATCTCATCATACAAAGTTTCCGTGAAATTTCTATTATTAAGGGTAAAGTACATTGTAAAGTAATTTATGCGGTTTCGTTTAGTAAGTTTCGAATGGGAAAGTTTACGGGACGCACTTGAAAGTTTATAAGTAGTACATTTCAATGCTCAATTAGAGCATTAATTTATAATTTCATCTTTTCAAAAATATCTTTTCAATTTGAACAAATTATTGTAAGATTGTATAGGATAAAATAAGATATCTTTATAAAGTCAAGATATAAATATCACCCTACATTGTTTTTAGTGCTTGTAACATGAAAATTACTTTTTTTTTGTGGTAAAAAAAATTAAAATATACTTTTCAATTATTTTTAATAATATAATTAACTTCTTGATATGATAAACTATGTCACTTAAGATAAGCTAATGTTTTTTAAAAATTGACGTAGGTACTATTAAAAATTGTTTTTAAAATCTAGTACATACATAGATCAATTTTATTCGAAATTAGTTAACATATTTTTACTAGATAAATCTATTTTGTACTTTTAAATAAAAAATATTTAAATTGTTCTAAAATTTTTAAGTAAATTATCAGTATTGTTAAATCGGTTAGATATGAAAAACTTGCAAAAATTTACTATTTCAGCATAATAATTAAATTGATATAAATTAGTAACATTTAAAATATTTAAAAATAATAATTCCAAGAATTAGTAAAGCAAATTATCGATTCATTTAATTGAGTATCTTAAGTCTGAAATCTTTTGTTAAATCACATGTAAAATTAGAATTAGATAAAAATAATGAAGTTGTAGCTAAATCTATAGATATTTTAATACAAATGAAGACTATAAAACAGAAACTATAATAAAAAACATTTAAAGTTGATCATTTAAATTTTAACCTGTAATAAAAAAAAAAACAGTTTCAAACTCTATAAAACACTTGAATACTAAAATAGCGTTTATGATAAATTCATTTCTGATCTATTTTGTTGATTCTTTTTTTCTTATTTTCAAATGTTTTCCTTCTTCTTTTCTTTTTTTTAATTTTTTGCACTAAAGTTTTCTACTATTAAAGCCACGACTATTTCAACTTTCAATTATGCTCGTCAGTCGCTCAAATATAGACAATCTGTATTAGATAAATTTATTGTATTTTATTATAATCAATGCCTAACCTAAGAATATATTACATTATTACATATTACATATTCCCACTTAAAATATCAATTCATTTTCAATTCAATTAAATTCAATTTATAAAAATTATATAGCTTATTGGGACATGTCGGTTTTTCATTTTGAGATCGTCGTGAATTGGTTGTATACTTTCGCGAACCCGCGAATCAACAAATAATCAGTGAAACTCCAAAAATATTCCGGCAAAGGCACGCCATAAGATTCTAGCTCTGCGTATCCGACATATTCAATGAAACTTCTACACGTGCGACTATAGCGGGTATGTAGTGACGATAATAATAAACTGCTCGTCCATGCGTCATTATACAATAGCGCTACATAAATTGTTTTGATTAGGATCATTTTTCTTCCTTTTTTTCTTGCTTGAGTACAGTTCTTTAGGTACTGACAAAAATACAACTTTTCTTATTCCTATTAGTGAATTTCTAATAATATTTTTTTTAATGTTTAATCTAGATTTTAAATACTTTTTTCATAAATTTTTGAAATATCAAGATTTTTTAAAAGATATAGATTTAAAGATTAAATATTCTGAAGAAATGCATTTGTCTTTTAAAAGTCTATTAAGAATAAAGTATTTAAATAATACGGCGAACTGAATGGAAACTCTTTATTGACACTAAAATATTCTTTATTTTTTAGTATATTTTTTATATGAGATATATGTTCCTATTAAATCCTTTTGTTGTTAAGTAAAAATGAAAAAATGATTATTTTCTCAGTAATTTATTTCATGTTACCTTACTTTGAAGTTTATCAAAATTGATTATATTAAGACTGCATTAATAAAAAAAAATGCTTCTATCATTTATAATAGTTGTCAATTCATATAATGCATAATCGGTAAGTAATTCATTAATTTGATAATAAGTAGATAGAAATAAAGAATTTTATCAGTTTTCATTGTTTTAATTTCCATTTTAAGTCGATTTTATGTTATAAAAATTAATTCTCATATTAATTTATACTGCATTAAAAAATTGGTTCATCGAAAATTTTATTAAATGAACCGTTAAAGACGTATTCTAACTACAAAATTTATAGTAATGATTTGAGCAAATATCTACCACCGGTAGTTTATTAAAAGAACATAGCCAACAATAAGCTAGCAGCATAAGAAATATTCCTAAAAAATCAACGACTTTAACACGCAATGTAGATTTATTTTTCAAGATGAGCAAGTTTATGAAGAGTTTAAGAAAAAATTAATTTTATAAATTTTTTACAGAAAAGTAGCTTATTTTAATCAAGAGACTTTAAATTTTAAACATTCTAATCACAAAATATCGTTGACTTTTATTTTTAACATATTTTTAACTTATTCAACAATTAAAAATAATGTCATAAATTCTTTATTCTGTGTTTATAGATTTCTTGATACTACAAACAGATGAAGTAATATGAATTTACTATAATATTACTAACTGTCTTAAATAAAATATCCAGCTGTAAACCCAAGTGAGTGTGGCTTAATATCATTTTATCATTCATCCAGATCCGCGAGATTGATTTCTCGCATTGCAAATTGGAAAACCAGGGCGCACTGGCTGTCAGTGCATTTCTGATTCAGCGGAATACCAACAGTGAGCTTATGAGTTTGAGCTTAAGCAATAACAAAATTGGATCCGAAGGTCTAGCGGGTATCGTACATGGCCTCATCCTCAGTGACACGAATTTTATGGGAATTAGGAGGCTGGATCTTAAATTTAACCCTATTGGCGACGAAGGAGCCGACCATCTTGCTGCACGTGAGCGTACTTTTTTCTAATTAATATTTCTAATTGCGAAGTCGATGTGTCAAACCAAGCGATATGTAACAAAATAATCTCACTTACACGGGTAATCTAAGAAAAACCTTTTGCAAAGTGGAAAGAGTATTATCGGCACCTATCACGGGATTATCTTGTAACAACTAATTAATTAGACAGCACAATAATTTCATTAAGTGTTCTAACAATTTTTCAGTTTCTTGAAGTGTCAAAGTTGATCATTTAAAATAAATAATTGATATTAAAAATATTATCCTTGTATCTCGAAACTAAGAAATTCTTCGTCAAGTAAATATCTGCATTGCTACTTTTTTCTTTACTATACGACGAACATTGCAGCATAGTAGTTGATATGTATCCGCATCATTTATTTATTTATTGTTGTTAAATTCGATGAAATCACTTTGGCTAGCAGTACTTTTGAGATACGCCAAACTCGAGTACCTAAACATCAGTTGCTGTGGCATCGGCTCAGATGGCGGAATGAAAATGGCCGAAGTTTTGGCCTCTGGCCATACCCAGTTTACCAACCTCCAGTTCGACTGTACTAACAACGAATTTGGAACGATCGGTAAGCTTCATTTTCAGTTTGATACATGTCTTTTACCAAAGAAATTTTCAACTCACTTGCTGCCGATTATCCTTTTCTTGCTTTTTGATTTCTGTATTGAAGTCAGTGTTTTTCCTCTTTTTACTTTAAGATGCACTTACATTACTTTTTACGTGTATTTTTTGCTATCATAAGTAGTTTTTAATTTCTTAATTGGAATAAAATATTTGAATAATTTTCAAACATTCTCAATAACTTTTTCTATCATCAATTATTTGTAATAATATATATTTGTATTTCCTTACTTTGCAATTAATTAAAAAAAAAAACAAAAAAGAGAAGAGAGAAAATGTCAATGTTCCGAATCATTTCTTTTCAGCTATATAACATAAGTTATATGTACTAAAATTCTTATAGTTGGAGAAGCCTTCGTAGCAGCTGTAAAGTCTTGCACTGCAATTACGGAAATCGACTTAAGAATTTGTGGCTTCAGTAACGAATCTCAGAATTCAATAATCCAGAGTGTTAATAGGTAAAGTTGAAACCATATACAAGTAGTTTAACGTTTGTCGCTCAATAAAATTTCCACAATGACCTAATAAGTTTTATAAACATACTTGAAGCATTTCAATTTCTAAATATGTAATATAGAATTTGAGAATAATAGATATTTTCATTTTCTTTTTCACTTATATTCGTTTAAAAATAATATTAAATAAATTATACAATTACATAGACCTAAGGGGAATAAAACATATCGTATTCATGAATGTATATTTACATGTATAATTATTTCATTATGGCCTATTTTATATAATTAATATTTTAAATAAATCTGACCGAATATTAAATATGATACGATTCTTGTTTAGCTCTGATGTGAAAATTAAAACTGCTAAGATTGGAACCGCTTAAAGGGATTAGCTCTTAAACAGTTACGTGTATGCGTTCATCAAATGCAATTAAAAGTTCTAATAATATAAGAAATGCCTGCCGACAATTTAGAAATACGTTGGAACAAGTATTCGTTAGCAGTGCTTTGTCATGGTGTTAAGCTTTGTTGGTTGGAGGGGGGGGGCTTTTTCTCACTCACAGCTTTGCACGTACGCAAAGTATTAGATTGATTCACGCTAATGCAATTAACTATAATCGTATTGACTAAGGGAAGATGGTTGAACTTACATACAAGAGAGATTGTAAACTAAACGGTTTTGCGTCTTTCGGCGGCAGTTTTGACGTTGAATTTATCAAACGTTTTCATCGCTTGATATATTAAATTGACGCTTACAAATATTTTGTATATTTTAATTATACTAAATCTTATATGAATTGTGGATTAAAATTTTTTAATTTTATATGATATATTAAAATAAATAATTAGGTATTACTTATTACGCAAATTCAATTTTTTTCAAAGTACTTAAAATATTATAATTTAGACTTTTAATTATTTTTGTTCTTGTAATTCAATTCATAATTCATTACTATTTTATACTTATTCAAGATCATAAGTAAAACATTGTTTTTAATATATATATATCAGTAATAGTTGTAAAGGAATCTCTATGATTAAAAAATACAATTATAAACATGGAATTTAATAATTTACTAAGTTTGTTCCTTTATTATTTTTCAGTATTTTAACAAATTAAGTTTAAATTTGAATTCGTTATAATAGAAAATAAAAATATTTTCAATTTCAGTTAAGCAATATAATTACAAATTCAAATAAATATTAACTGAATAATATTAAAAACTATTGCTTTATTAGTTAAATATGATTTAGTAAAATAATTATTGTAAAATAAGTTGAGAATGAAAATTCCATTGTATTATATAAATTAAATTTCTTACTGAATATGACAAAACAATAATTAAAATATATCGATTTGTATTTTTGTAAATTAATTATTAGTTAATTATATAATTATATACTATCATAATCTGATGAAGAGATGTATGCTCATAATAGTATTTAAAAAAGAACTTATTGAATGTGATAAATAATTTATTAATCCTTAGTATTTCCAATAATTATATATTACAATTCGTTTATTAAATTTAGTATAATATTACATATTTATGATTTCTATTATCAACGTTGGTGTTTAATATCTTTTTAAGGCTGAAATGTTATATTACATAACTTTGTTCTTTCTAAATCTAATCTGATATCATTTGCTAGTTTCAAAAGTTTTATTTTACATTTAAAAAATAAAAAATTATAATGAATATTACATAAAATTCAAATAAATTCAATAATTTTATAATAATAAATTTAATAAAGTATCAAAAATTATTTGTTTAAATAAAAAATATGTTAAATTATTATAATACTTGATAAGATCAGTTGTTAGTCAAAGAATTAATTCACTAGAAAGTTTTTCATACAAATTTAAGAATAATGAATATATTCTTTTTATTCTATGAATCTAAAAGTTAGCCTTGTACGCATTAAATAAATGGAAATTTCTAAGTTAGTGTAAATTAATTGATATCAGAACAATAAATTCTTTAGAATGTTAAAGAAGTGTAACGAGATTTAATGATTTATTTTGAAGCTATATTAAGTATTTAACATTTTAAACATCAGTGATATTTTCAAAATTTGGTATTTAATATAAAAATGAAAAATAATTAATGACATTGAATAATTAAAATTTTTGCTTTATTATATACATATTACGAATTAAATATATTTTCATGTAAGTTATTTGAATATAATTCTTGGGAAATTTATTTCAAATGTTAAATATATTCAATAGAACATATTATAATTAAATTTATAAAACAATATTAAAGGGATTTTTATATAATAAATATAAATTAATATTTTGAATAGTCTTGTAAATCTAAACTATACGTATCAGCTCATTTGATGTTTAAGAGAATTATTGACTAATTTGATTGAAAACAATTTGGGGAAATATTTAATGCAAATGATTGTTTAAAAATGAAATGTTTGTGGGAATTTAAAACACATTTTTTATGTACAAAATGTATGAAACTATGAAACTAGGATAAATTTAAACATTGTTTTCAGTTAATTTTTATTATTTTGTATATTTTTACTGATTGTTTTAAAACATGTTTTTTAAAATTTTAGTTATTTTTCATCACTCAAATTTCGATTTAAAGGACAACAAAATGCATTCTGTTATTTAAATATAAATAAATTTAATGATAAGTTTTCAAGAAATTATTTTGGTTTTTAATTGATATGAGGATTTTAATTTGTAATTAAACAATACCCTATATAATTACAATAATATTTCCATATGTTATGGTTTTTAATACATTTTAAAGTTCTTTATTAAAATTAATAATCGAATGAATTAAAAATATCAATTTAACGCTATATTTTAATACCTATTTATTAATTTTTCCTCTACAGTGTTTTGTTTGTTAATGATTTCCAATACGTTTCACTGAATCCAGTTTCCTATAAATATTTTTTATCAAATTCAGAATTATAACGTACATATTAGAATCATAAAGTTAACTATACTGCTTTTGAATTAAAATTAATTCTTATCATTTCAACTGATTTATGATTCTTAAAAATAACTAGGAAAACTTGTTTTTGCAAGTGTGAAAGATAAAATTCGAATAGATATTTTACTTGTTTAAATATTTTTTAATTATATTCTTTTTTTTAATATTCATAAGATCCATGTTTGGTTTAATATATTAATTTTTTTATTCATTTGAAATTATTTATATTTTATGTTTATTTATACCTAAAACCATAATCATATAAAATTCAAAGTCGAATAAAGTGTAAAAGATTTATTTTAAAAGCGATATTCAAAAATTCTTATTTCGCCAGTTATGCCATTTAATGTCAATGTTTTATGATTTCACAGTTTTATATTTTAGATGCAAAGAGCAATAATAATCTAATAAAATTTTTAAAACATTACAAAATTTTTATGAAGTTTATATATACATTAAATGTTAAGTAAATCTAGGTTGTACAATTAAATAAATTTTTCTTAGATCTATCACTTTTCCAAGTTCACATTTTTTTTCGATATTCTGGTGAATCTCTAAACATAATAACGGAAACATCTTATTTTTCTATTTTTTATTTTTTCCAACAAAAAAAATTTTCTCACAATTAGTATTTTAAATCATTTTATCTGAATTATTAACTGGAATCATGAAAATACTATCAAAAGTTTATATTTCACCTTACATTCTACTTTATGAATATTTGAATTCATTAATTTATTTAAAAATTCATTTCCACAATTACCTAACAAAAAATTTTTGGAAAATAAAATTAAGTTTTAATATAATTGAATATTTTTCCTAAAATTAAAATTATTTTATTTTTATATACAAATAATCATCCTTATTATTTAGAATGAAAGTATACCAATTTAATTTATTATTTGAAGATAAAATAAGTTAATATTATTAATAAATTAATAAAAAGAATAATGGAATATTTATAATGCTTTATTATAGATAAGTTTTTAGTACATAACAGTACAAATTTAGTACTAATAATTTAACAACAATAAGAAACTAATGAATTAAAAATACGATTAAATTATATAATAGTTAAGAGATTTAAAATCTCAATTTTCATTTATGTAATTTTAGCTGTTTGATTTAAATAATTTTTAACCTATTAAAAAATTATAAAAATATTCAGTATATTAAAATTCTATTTAAGAGTTTATTTTTGTTCAAAGAATTAAAATTTTCCTTTAGTTTTCTACAGAAACGCCCTCTTCTAAGATGTTACGTTTCTTTTCTGCATTCAACTTTTCATTAATTATATCGTTCTTTCTTTTTTTCTTATTTTGATTCATTTTCTTTTTCAGAATGTGTTCATTTTTAATCATTGCAGTAGATTTTGTTCCTGGGCCCCAATGAGAACTTGGATTCATTTGAAATCGCATTAGATGTTTTTGAATTGAAAATGGTATTGCATCGGGATGTTTTTTAAAAGAAATATTAGTTATTATTTCAGAATTGAGTATTGCCAGTCCTGCACTACATACATCAAACTTTTCTCGCTTCACTGGATTTAATTTTTCCCAAGCTCTTACTATATCCCAAATTACTTGATTTGGCGCATCAGTTTTAACAGATGTTTTACATGCATGTGAATATGATACTTTATATCCAGCATTAAGCAATGCGGATCGAAACAGTACCATAGGTGGTACATGACATTTTATTATAGACATCAATCGGTTAACTTGATAATATAATGGCACTTCAAGTTCTTCTTTTACAACATGTAGAATACCTTGTATTCTCTTAATAGTATTCAATTTTTGTAAATTTTTATATTCTTCGTTTTCAATATTAGATATAATATTATTAATAAACACCTTATCGTGTAAACTACCTATCCATATCGGCCCACCCATACGATGATTATGTTTACAAAAAACACACACCTTATCAACAACAGGTACACGTGGGAATTTGTGCATATTTTTTGAATTCATACATCCTAATGGTTGAATACTGAAACATTCACATCCTGTACATTGGTACACAAACCCTAAATTACTTGTATTTTGTTTACAAGCTGCTAGACTAGTCCGAATTTTAACAAATACTCTGATGTAAAAATCGGCACTAATAGAAAGCAGTGGAGTGATAACTCTGCCATAGCGAGCAGCATGACTGGCTATATTTTGTAATAAAATTCGTAAAGCCATTTCATGACACGCTTTGAATTTCATTGAAACAGCACCATATTTTACATAACATGTTTCTGGGGAACTTCCAGCTAGGACTGCCATGTCAGTAGCAGTGACCATTAGAAGACCATTGTCCTTAAGACTTTGTACTGCTGCGTCTAAGAAAATTGTTGGACTTCCATATGGATCTAAATCAATAACATCAAATTTTTCCTTTCGTCTTTTATACATTACCATAGTTGCATCATCTTGATTTGGTATCACAATATTTTCAACGTCATTGTAAATCACATTTTTTTTAATCGTGTCCACTGCTTTCATAGAAATATCATTCGCTATAATCTTACTAATGCCTGGTATTTCTTTGGCATATCTAATACTCCGTAAGCCTGTTGCAGAGAGAGCCTCTAAAATCGTAAGATCTGAATCATATTTTTTACCTTGTTCAAGTTCCTTATTATATTGAGATATTATAGCAATGCTAAGATCTCTATTAAATTCCTGAACAGGATTATAAAATATATTATTCTTATCCAAAATGATTTTCGCTTTTCCCTCCTCGATAATATTCTCAGGCTGTTGTTCCTCTATTATTACAGGATTCTCCATATTTCTTGATATTTCAGATTTACTTTAAAAAATTCATGAAATCTTATAACCTATATTGTCAATCAGTACAAACCATGCCGTTTTAAGAAATAATAACAATTTCCTCTATTATTACGGATATACTAACTTAACAGGCAAATTAAAATAGTAGGGGAGTATAAAGGAATATTGATTGGTGGATTTTGCGTCGTAAGGTGAGGTTAGAGTCTGACGCGAATATTTAAATTTTTCCCATTCATTTTCATCTTATATTTTTATACTTTGTACCACAGTTTTGTCACATACATCAGTTAATTTATTAATACTCGAGCAAATGATAATAATTTTATTATTAAATGTTTAGCTTTTCAGAGTCATTTTATAATAATAAAGAGTAGATATTTATAATTTCAATCTTTTTAAACATATTATTTTAACATATATCTTTGAGCATGAAACTATTAATAATTAATATCAATAATAAAATTATATAAAATAACTCAATAAGCATGAAAGTCTTTATTATTATATTTCAAGAAAATACAAAATACTGTTTTCCTACGTTTTTGAAGACATGATAAATTTACTATATGATACTTATATGATAATTTACTATTATGACAATACTTAAGGAATTATTTCAAATAATGTATTATATCAGTTAAACATATTGATACAAATAATATAAAATGTTGGTGACGCAAAATGTAGAATCCAATGTAATGTGCGATGTTTCTACGAAGAATTTATAGCAACTTTATTTATAATTTCCTTTTCAAAGTGCCTATTACCTTTATTCAATTCTTATATTATTATAACAATAAATATAAAATTAAACTTAAAATAATAACTTTAATATAATTTTGTATTAAATTGCTTCTCCATGAGATTTTTTGTTTTTGATTTCATAATATTTCTATATGGCTGTATCATCTTATTAATTTGTAATGCATATTTAAATATATTAAATATAATTTTTAATTTTATTTATATTTATATATTTATTTATACAGATATTTAAAAAAATATTTGATTTACAGATAAATTATAAAATGATTAAGTATAGATTTACTAGTTTATTACTTATATTGAAAAACACAATTGAATTTATAACATTGAAAATATTAAAATTACATTTATAATTATGTATTCTATAATTACATTAATATAATTACAATTACATTCTGTTCTACAATTACATTAATATATTCTATAATTTCTTACTAGATTATAATTTGTTAGCAGATAAGAGATGTAAAATTTTGTAGAATTAAACGGATAATAAGGAGCTAATAAGGACTTCAACGACTCGTAGAAAATACACGTATATGACAATAAAATAATAGTTCTATTTTTAACACCACTAGCATTACATAATATTTATATATGAATTGTTAAGATAATTGAATCAGAATTTCAATTTAATAGACCTTATCAATAGATGCTTAAATAATACATATGAATTTTCATTACATAACATTATCATAATAATGTCATTATCAAACTACTCTTCATCAAACTTATTTTATATTTCATTTCTGTTAAAACATGATATAAATTTATAGTTTAAAAAATTGAATATTTTAAAGTAAAATATAGTAATTATGCAAAAAGAATATAGTAATTAAGAATGTAGTAAAATATATTAAACAAAGCGTACAAATTTTTATTATAAGTTTGCCTTGTGCCTTACATTCAATGTTTAAAAAATTCTCATAAAATATGGATTATAGAAAAATTATAAATAATCTTCATATTACATGTGTATTATATTATGGATGAATAGTAAATATTGAAAAATAAAAATTTGTAATATAACTTGAATAAATTATATAATTAATTAAATATAATAATAATTCATTAAATTATATGGTCAAAGTATATTTTTGATATTTTCGTATTCAACAAAACATCATATATTCAATTTTCATATCCATTTGTATAAAAAACCAAAAAAGTAAGAGTTCTTGTTGCTGACATTAATAAATATTGTACTTTCATCAAATAATTTACACATAGCCAAATAAAAAAAAAAATTACATATTTCAGCCATAATTTAATCGCGTTGGTCTGTAATAATAATGTGAGAAAATACAGATGAAGCAAGAAAGCAGCAATAATTGAGCAACGGAACTTCATGTTACCCAAAGAAACAATTGGTCCACAATAGGAAAAAAGCTTCCATTTGTGTGTAGAAGCGGTTGGACGGAAGCCATGAATGAAAAATTGACTTTACACGTGCTATTCATGATTCACGCGGTTTTCTTAGCAAATTTTTGCATGTGCCTCTACTTTTTGTGCTATTCACTTGAATTTCAAAACGAAAAAAATTTAATATGCTATTATTTATTAAAATGACTGATACACTCGTTATTTATTGGTACTTATCAAATTATAATCCAAATATATAGGACTGTGTTCAAATAAAGACACATTAAGGCATGAAATTTTTCAATTGGAGTCATCGAGAAATATCCAATACCAAAGTAATGTCGTACTATAAGGGTTAAATTAATGAAAATAAATAATCTCAAATTAATCTGAACTCTTTGAAATCTTATAACCTTTATTACACCCATTAAGTCACTCTCTATTTTAATATTTGTCTACCGCATGATGTTAACTATGATGTCATTCAATATTTAAATTTAGGGACCTTATATGATATTTTATTCAATTTTCAATTGACTCATTTATCCTAAGTGTATAATATTATATTATACTTTTTATTTATCGCCACTCTGGTTTTATAACATCTGAGGAAATATTTGTATATATAAGAATGATAATTCTTATCAATATATTATTATTTTTATAACATATTGCGATAAACATGTTTAAATGATGTATCTTATTAATTTTAATAAATCTTATTAATCACTGAAAGTTTTTTACGTACTTAATTTTAGTTTTTATTTTTATTATTTTTTAATTTCTTAATTGATTTTCAAACGATATGCATGTTAAATATATTTTAATTAAAAATTTCATATAAAATAAACGCACGAATATTAATAAATTAATTAAAATAACATTTATTTTAGTTTATGAGAAAACATGTAAATTGGTGTATGATAAAACATTTATATTAATTAATTATAAACTTAGTTATGTACTCACTAATTTTAAAATCTCGCATTTAAAATTGTATTCTACATACTTATTCCATATATTTATTGTATTTAATGAATTTATTCTTATGTTATGTCATAATGGTAAGATTCATTAATTATTAAAAATATATTAAACTGTAGGTACTAATACATTATTGCAAAGGAATTCATTATTTATTTAAATATTAATGAGTTCTTAAAATAGCAATATATTAATTAATTTTTAATTTAAAATATTTGCAATTTTTATTATGAGTTTTAATTATGTTTGTGGAATAATGCCTATATAATTGTGACAGTATGGAATATTACTATTTATTATTTTAATATACAAATAATCAACAAAATTATGGTCATGATGAAATAGTATATATACACACTGACAATCATAAAAAATAGAAAAAATGTGTAAAAATACGTGAAAAGTTATATTTTCAGAACATATAAATTGTATCGAATATCTATTTTTAAAAGGAAGATAATCTTGTTGTTTGAGATATATTCATTACTCGAGTAGAAACTGTTATTCCTTTGGCGTCGAAAATGCCTTTAAACTAAGATTTTTATAAAGTATTCCATGCATAATTATTCTTCAAAAATGCAGTTCACGTTGTAAAATAGAAGTAAATATTTATATCCCGATTGTTTGAGACTCGCTGATTTGGTCAACAGAAATCGAGCGAAGTTCAAGCGTGAGCAAAGACGACGTCAGACCAGTGTCCGCAAGGACAAAAAACGGATATTGAGTCTTTTGGTACCTTCGGAGTTTGCTACATTCCAAACACCCTTCTCTGCACCAATCAGTAAGGAAATATAAGTTATAAAAGCTATCATTACTTTTTGTATTTAATAAATTTGCAATTCTATTTAAAGTAATAATTTCAGTAACTATAAATGCTTCGTTCTGAGCATTAAAATTTGATAAATAAAAAACTAATTTATTAATTAAATAACAAAAAGCATTTACGCTTTCGTACATGAATAATAGATTTAATTTACTAGTTGTAATAAAGAATATCCAATAAATATGAAAAATATTCAAATAATTATTACAGGATTAAGTCTGTTAACCAATTTTAAATTAAATGTATTTACAGAATTGTTTTATCATTATTACTCTTGGCATATTAGTATTTATTAGCATATTAAATGCCGAATATTATAATAAAATCATAAATATACGTAATGTATATATAATATATAATGTATGTATAATATAAAAAAAGTAAAGATACATGAAATGATTATGCAGATAAAGACACAGCAAATTACAAAATATATTAACAATCGAAATATGAGAGACATATGTATATTGTAAATTTTTATATACAAAAATTAAGTCATTAAAAATATTTATTTATTTTATTTGTTATTAGCTACTAATATTTAAAATAATTTTAACTTGTTGATTATTTCATTGATTAAAGATGAATAAAATTATTCATCTGTAGATTACATTAATTTCACTCTATCATTATAATTTATCTATACATTCTTTCACAACACCAAAATTCAACAAATTTAAATATCTTAAATATGATACAATGTTAATTAGTTTATTTATCAATTGAATTTTTTAAATCAATATTTATAAATATCTAACTTATATATTTTATTTTACCATTCATTAAAAATGTTAATTTATATTGCATAGAGTATTAATGTTTAAAAATTAAAATTAAATATAAATAAATATGATGTTAATACAGTACGAATTGTTGTAAAATTTTATATTTTAACTCAAATTTTATATATATATAATATTACATTCAAATATAAATAGTGAATAGACAAAAATTCAATTTTTGTTGCAGAAGGCTATGAGATCAAGGATAAATCCTCATCATGCCATGATAACGAAGAAGAAATTATGTAACGATTAAGCCCTATGAAAATGACAATATTTGGATTATATTTTTATAAAATATTAATTTTTACATTGTTTCCTTTGTTTATTAACTATTATATATTATCAATAATTGTTTTGATTATATGGCTTTAAATTGAAAAAGTATTTGCTAACTGTATTTATAAGCTGGCACACATTCAAATAAATAATTTATCATTTCAAAAAACACAAGTTTGTGAGCATATATTTAATATTGCAAAATACTGCACTAATAGGATATGGTCGATTTAACATTACTGTCGTTTTGCTTGAAAATAATAAATTATTATAATTAAACTATAAACTGTTTGTTTTGTGTAAAATCTAAATTTACCTTGGTCTCAGCAATGGATTAAGATTACTATTGTGCGTAGTATTAGTTGGATATCTCCAGGCTTCTGTTGAAATATTCACTTGAAACTTTAGACAATAGCGAAGGTTGTGCTCAAAATTATTATATTATTCACTTGAAAGAATCGATAAATTCAATTATTTGGAGATTAAAGTATTATATTAAAGAAAGATATTAAACTGAATAAAATTTATGGACATTCCAATAAGCTGTTAAATATTGAAAAAATATTCTCTATTAATATCTAATCTGGAAATATTTACTTTTACTTTTTTAATTATAAATATTACACATTGCTGGAAACTCAGATTTGAATACAAGGTTAAACTTGTATCATTAAAAAGTTGAAATATTACAATAATTGTATTTTATAATAATTAATAATTTAAAGGATACATATAATTATCTTTAATATTAATAGCAATGATAAGTATATAAAGCAAATAAAATGTATTAAATAAAATGCATTTCATATGCGAAATAACACGCATTCAGAATGTTTCTTAAAATATTATGTACTTGTGTAATTCAATATTTTATGATAAAATTAGGTTCTGCTCCTACAAATACATGCGGGGAACATAAAAAAACTTTCAACGAGATAATAAAGTGAATGGAGTTATTGACTGTGTAGCCTGGAAGTTTTTTTTCGGCCTTGAGTCTTTTGGTTGATTTTTACTCATAATTAAAAAATCATGTTATCGCTGACATGATACATTCAATTTGTGTTAAGAAAAACGAGTTCTTCGTATCTCTGTGTTAGTTTTCACTCACTTTTTGTTGTTACCAATAACCTTTGACGCTAAAATTCTGGTATCGCCTTTTATGATTTCACAAAATATTGAAGACAATTTGATTTTCAGTGTACTCCAGTTTTTATTAAATTTGAGCTAGTACAGATTCATCCATCAAGTGAGAAATTTTATATAGCTAACAAACTATTTTAAGAGGAGAACTTGATTAAAAATAATGGAAAAGGGACAACAATTGAACTAGTACTTTTATATTGTAATATGCAGTTATGTATAAATGACAGTTTAGCTTTAATAGTAAATTTTTATGAAAATTGAAGAAATTAATTTTATTTATTATTTTACCATTATTATATACCAATATTATTTATCATTTTAATTTATAGCAAAAAATCGTATTTATAAATCGAGTTTATAAATTGAGTATATAAAAGCACTTTGTAATACATTATTATAAATTACAAAAAAAAAATACATTATTTCGATTTTTAATGATTAATTGCATTTCTCAAAGTCTTTTTATAATTACAAAACTTAGTAAAGTATTATGTCCTCTATTTATGAAATATATTTATTTTAGAAAATAGTTACTTTTAAAATCTGTTACAATTCTGCAGAATTTTTTTTCAGTTTTTATTATTTAGTTATATTATAATTCATGTTAACTTTAATTTATATTAATATATTTTTAGTAATATTTCATTGTATACTTTAATTAATTTACAATCAAATGTAATTTTAATTACAAGAAAAATTATTTAGAAGATAACCGAAGTAAGACAAAACATCGTAATAGATATTAAAATATATGTATATAATATGCATTATAAAATCATAAAATATTTTTGCTTAAAAAACGGAACCATATTCTTTATCTAGCTGATTTTGATTCCTGACATAAGTATTACTTTATGTCATATATATATTTAAAACAGGTTTCTGTATTTTTATAATACAATGGATTCTTGATATTGTTTCGACTGAAGATCATCTTTCTTATTTATAAATCAGAAAGATATTTTTTAAATTCATCACAAAAATATTTAATAAATATTGTAGTTATTTCAATATAATTTATAAAATTTTATCCGATAAGAGTATTTACCTTAATCATACATATTTACTATATTTAAAATGAATCTCTCAGATTTACAGTAAGAATATTTAATTTCATAAATAAGTGCAGTTAATATATTATTTAATATAAATTTTATGATATAATATATAATACATCGAATTAACTTATTACATAAAATTATATGAAATAAAAATATCAAATTCATTTGGAAAATAAATCTTTAATGAGATGGAAGTTGTTTTTAAAAAATTAGGTACATAACATAAATATGTTATTTTTCATCTAGATGGAAAGTATTATTGATTGATAATTATATAAATGTACAATATTTTCAATTATATCATTTTCTTATCAACGAAGACACAAACGATAAAAAAAAAACAAAATAGAGTTTTTCTTAATGTAAAATTAATTAACGTTCATATTGTAATAACAGTATATATTTACATAAGAGTACGGCTCTTTTATTTATTGAGGAGTACAATTTAAAACAATACCGATCTTATAAGAAGTTTCTACTTCTATTCGCACGTAGAGAAGATGGAATACTTGGACGTTGCACGCGCTTCGTCACCAAAGACGCGGGGTTAATACACGGTTTTGCACTATAAAATATAACCGAGATGTCGACGCCTAGTAAATAATATTATTGAAAAAAATTAAGTGTGTGTTAGAAGAAAATGTAATTCATTATGAGATTGCTAAATCACTTACGAAATACAAATAAAATTCTATATAAGAATATGCACATTTTTTCTCCAGCTAAATTAAATATAAATAAATTTTGTTATTGCGTATAAATAATAAACAAAATGCAGAAAGTCTACTACAAATTTAATATGTTGAGAATCAAATCTATAATATTTAGTTTAGCATACTTAAGCTCGATGTTTGAGTATTGCCTTAAAAGGGATTGAAATTATCCAACTGCGCTTTTAACATTTAAAAAAATTTAAATTATTTATATCTGGTTTTTAATAATAGATTTTTACTCAACTATAACACAAAGTAAAATTACTTATACATTAGGTAATATATATTATTATTATTAGATGAAAAAATTGTATTTCTCATTAATTGAATAATAAGTATTGAACTTTTATAATAATCTTTACATAATTTTCTTACGAACTGAATAATTGTCAAATTTATTTAATCAATGATTGTTTGATTTAATCAAAATATATATAATATATAATTAAAATAACAAATATATAAATTTATTACATTAAAAATTAATTCAGTATCAACATCGCAACTCCTCATTATAATTATGCATAAAAACTTTATTACAAATAGATTGAATAAATTTGAATTTATATTGAATATATTGAATGAATTTATATTGAAATTATATGAATTTATTTGAATATATATATATATATATATATATATATATATATATATATATATTTATTAGTTCCATTAACAATGCATATATATTCTTTATTTAATGGAAATGGAAATGTTTTTCTTATATAATGTCATTTCTTATTTGTAAAAAAAAACTGGGAAGTAGATCGTATTTAGAAGCGAGTATAATTAGTAATAAAATAGTCATATACCCAATGTATTGGTAAATATTCACGAAGAAAGTAGATGCCATTTGTTCTTCAAATTTATCAATGTTTTACTAATTTTGTTTTCGAAACTGTGTAAATCAAGAGTTAATAATAGAAATATTTTTTCTACAAATACTAGTGATATTTTCCGTCAACTCAATATCTCAGGTACGGAAAATAATCGCAGGGTATCAATCATCTTCTAGATTCTAATGGTCCACGATAATCGACTTTTGCGAATTGAAATATTAAATATGAGATACGTGACTTAAAGAAGGTCGTT
The DNA here is from genome assembly GCF_000503995.2 of Ceratosolen solmsi marchali. Lineage (NCBI taxonomy): Eukaryota > Metazoa > Arthropoda > Insecta > Hymenoptera > Agaonidae > Ceratosolen > Ceratosolen solmsi. Next base: position 22,096,024 of record NW_011948412.1, on the reverse strand, counting down.
GTCCATTTAAATATCATCGATCGGTCGGTGCTGAATGAATGGGAGCGGCGCGAGTTTGCGCGGGTGCCTCAAATGCACTCAGAGCTGCAACCAACGACGCCTTCGTGACGTCACGCAAATAGGATAGAGGGGATCGATACATCCCAGCATCATTTGTTCGCCGTCTTTGTTTAAGTTTTTGTGTCTATCGCTGGCGTATCTCATCTCAGTAATTCATTCAATTTTAAATACGAAAGAGATAGTGAGATAGTGAGATAGTGAGAGAGAGAGAGAGAGAGAGAGAGAGAGAGAGAGAGTGAGAGAGAGTGGGAGATAAAGATTATGTTTACCTCGTTTTCCTGCTTGTATAATGAGTGACTGAATAATTGTACCAAACGAGCGTAATTTATATGATTCAGAATACCTGTCAATAAATTGATGAAAACATATTCATCACAATTCATTGAATGGGATTTCTATAAGTTTATTATTTATTGAAAATGAAGTTCTAAGATCTTATTTGTTCAGAATTTTTATTCAATTATAATATAATATTACGTTTTCATTAATATAAGGAAATATAAAAGAACTCGCTGTATTAGTTCTTCAGAATCGATAATTTTCATTTTTCTTACATTATAAAATTCACTAGAAAGTTTTAACTTCATTGTAGATATCTATTATATAAATAGAAAATTACAAATATTCTCAAATTGTATATAATAAAAAACTATTTATATATAATTGTATAACTATTTATATATAATAGTATATAATTATGTTTTTATTACAAAACATCGGCATTTTCAAAAACTTTTCTATTGATTAGCAGTAAAACCAATTACAAATACATGCGTTTGTTTGAGAAACAATTCTTCATATCTGATAAATTCAATCTGTTTTTGTTTTGCATCATTCATTTTTATCAAAGTTTCATTTCCTTTCTAGGATCTGATTCAAATGGTATCAGATATATACCATTGAAACACTTTAATACATTTAGGTTATGTTAGTCACTGTTATTTCTATTAACCTTTATAAAATAATTTTAAATTAGAGTAACTTAATATTTATTTTGCAAATGTTGAAAATGCTTTCACATATGTTAAAAATTAACGTTTTTGATACTCTATAAAACTTTCAAATAATACAATCAACACATCGTAAATGCTTTTATTATACAATTTAAACATACTAAGATTTCTAATCGTTAAATAAAACAGAATTATTCATATCAACTCAAAGAAGAACAATCTATAATAGAATATTATATCATTCGGATCTATGTAAACTTTATCAAGCTAGAGTTCATGTTAAATTAAATAAATCTATAAATTCTTAATTTACTATATAATTTTTATTAAAATTTATATCGTTATAATCTTTTAAACAGTATTTTGAAATAAATGTATATCATCAAATTAAGTCGATAGATTAGTTCATTAATGTATACATAATAGATTATAATAAATAAGAATATACAATATATATGTATATGTATTTAAATAGCTTTAAGTTGTACACATAAGGAATATATAAGATGAATCGCACATAATTAAAATATAAAATAATAAAATAATTTTCTAATAATTTCGTTAATACCCAAAATTCTTTTCACAACGGCAGCCTCACTCTACTAATACCTTCAGAAATATAATGTGGCAGCATTTTTGAACCATTATGCTATTATAAAAATTTGGATATACTTTTTAAATAAGGTCTACAAAGCTATGAACGTAGTTCCTTAATAGTAAACTAAAAATTTTCGCCAACCTGCAAAATGAACAAACGTCCATTTTATATTATTAACATTATTATTTTATTTTCATATTTATTTTTGTTAATTTTTAACTGACTTGCTTTTAAAAGTGCCAAAAAATTTAATACCTCTTATACTTTTTATTGACTCGTCGTAAAAGAACTAATATTTAGAAGAAAGTGAAAACATCGCACGCATTCATCTTTCTATCGTATTCTCGAAAATAGCAATTGAGCAGTAATAGAAAGTGAGGGTGTGTTTTATATTACTTGATAAAAATAGTTTATATTATAAATTATAAAAAAAGCAAGTATAAATACATATCCAGAAGAATCATGACAATTCTTAGCAGGTTAAAATGCCAAAAAGCAGGAAAAATAAATTCAGAAGCTTATGTATAATTATTTTTATAGCTCAAACTCATAATGCGTAGTAATAAATATTAAAATTGAAATTTATATTCTATTTTATACTAATACAGTTTTTAATTTTCGGAATTTATACGTTTGTCAGGAAATGAGAAAAAAATTTTGTAATAGCCTTCAGTTATTGTAAATTATATGTAAAATCAATTTTATACACTCAGAGATAAAAGAAATTTTATGATCTATATGACACGTTAAAAATTTTTAATAAATAAAATGATGTAATATGACTATTACATAAACAGAATTCAATTATTTTCGGCTTTTATCATAGACTTAATGTATTAAACACTGGACAATGAATAAGATTTTAATTTTTATAAAACCCAGAATTGATTATTAATGTGTGAATATTAAAAAAAGTTGAATACAATACATGATTTACATATAATAAATTATTTTATAAATAGATTATATTTTCTGGAAGTTGAAGTTAAGATTTTATTTTTTGATAGTGAAATACTTATTACGTTAATTACATAAATAAAATCATATATTAAACTTGTTTTAGTAAAAATTTTATTTATTAATAATCGTGATATAAACAATTCAAACAGAGCTAATCAATTGTAGCATGCAATAATGATAATTGAAAATTTTGTTAGAATTATTAATGTAAGCTTTGTTCGGTTTATTTATTATATACATTTTTCTGATTTTAACAAAATTTGATGTTTATAACTGCTAATATAAGTAAAATTAATCAATATTAATTGGACTTTAGTTTCATAGAAAAGTATATAGGTAAAAACTATAATACAAAGTAATTTTGTGAATCTGTAGTCTATATTGAACCTGTAAAGTCGACAACTTCCTAAGAAAGCTTTTGAAGTATTAAAGATAAACGAAAATCTTGTGATACAATTATTGTGAGCGCGCCTGAAAAAAAAAATTACATCGCACGGGACAAAAATAAAGATAAAAAAGTAAAAAAGCATTATAACTAAAGAAAAAAACAAGCAAAGAGAAATGAAAGAGGGACGAAATTACTTTGATAGAGCGGATCGCATTGAGGGCGCCGTATCTCGCCTCGTGTAAGCGCGGACAGCATTCGCTTTAGTTGCGTCGTCTCAGTCTCCCTTGTAGCTTATTTTCCCCTCATTTCACCCAACCTCTTCTTTTCACGTCTCTCGCTTTTGACTTGATAGTTTCCCTTCATGGAAAAATGTTTGCGAAAGTGGAGCTGCAACGTGACTTTAATCTTCCCTTTATCTTTGGATTCGCAGCCAGTTATGTATATCTGAGAGATAATGTATATTCCTTCCTCTGTCTTACACCACTTGCAAAATAATAGATGAAGACTTTTACAAGTCCTTATCGAATCAATTTTCATTATAGTAAAGGAATTCATCCATTCACCGGGCAAAAATTTGATACCCATATAATGCTAGCATCGAGCGTTAACCTGTTTTAAACAAAGCTAAGAGTAGCTCTTAAATTTACAAATTTAATTTATAGTGTAAAATATCTTTGAACATCAGTCTGAAAATTGTTTATTTAATTGGTACTACATTTTAATGAATGAAATATCGAATGCAATGCAAATGGTTATTGCTTTACCTTGTAAATATTTTAAATGTAAAAATTTCATTGTAAAATAGATAATCGATCGAAAGATCGGTGGACTTTTATAAATCGATACATCTGTTTCCAAAATTCTATTGTTTCTAATTTATATAATTTCAGCACTACACAATTATGTACCATAGCTAAAAAAAATTAAATGATTTTTTCCCAAAAATTTATTCTATCAATTGAACAAAATTCCATGCCTTGGAGATGATATTTGATATGTGTGACGTAATATTGAGGAAGTGGATATTATAGGACGAGAGCAGTAGAACTCTGATAATCTCAGGGCTATTATACGTTTGTTAATGAAAGCTTCTATATTTGGTTAAAAGCGGTAAACTCTTTATACCTGTACGACACAATATTTTGTTTACATCTGAGAAAATTATAAGAAATTTTGAAAAGTATGTATAGTATTGATTATAAGCATAATAAATTCTAGTCAATCATGTTTAAATACTGAAAACTTAAGTAAAATAGTTTATTAATTGCATTTTAAAAAGTACAATAAATGCTTTTTGTAACAATGTGCAATGACAATGATTTCCAATGTTGTTCACTTTTATTCTAAATTTATTTAAAGAAAAATATATGATCATTAGTGAAAATAAATAATTTAAAGGAAACTTGTGTATTTATTAATTTTATATTTACTTGTAATATTTTTCCATATTACTGTAAAAAGAAAAATTTCACATAATTTATATTAAATATTTTACTTAAAATAATTTCAAATGCTTATTTATTCTATAATTTTTCATATTATATTTAGAAATTTTACAATAGAACCGAAACGTTTATTATAAAAGAATTTGTATCCAATAATAAAGTGAATACAAAAATTAACATTAAAACATTTTTAAGTACTGCAAGTTTTATAAATGAAAAATTGTTGTTCAAATATTGTTTCTTGTAAGTAATGTAAGTGTATTAAATATATATATTATCTCCATTTTACATTTTTACTGCATTCTACAATTTTACTGCAAAAGACACGAATTTTATCTGGAAAGGAAACTCTTTTTGCATAAATTATTTAACATATCTAATATGTAATATTTACCGACATATACATATTATCCATATGTATGACTGCTATTATGCTGTTAGAAATATATCACCATTAAATCATCACTAAATTAGTTATAGCACACTTCTAATTAAACGAATAACTCTATAGTCTACATTTTATGCTGATGAACGTATCTACTATTAGATTGGAAATTACATTTACTAATAGGTAAACAATGTAATCAACCTGGAAAAGCTGTTAATGTTTGTGAAATAATTTTGAAATCGTCATTGATATACGTAAAAACGTCAGTTGCCAAATGCTCCATAATGAACGTTAAATTATTTATTTCCTTGAAAAGGAATTCAAATTTCCTTATCAGAGAAAATTTGATCCTTTACTGTCTTAATTCTTCTCAATGTGTATTCTGAGAGTGGATAGTAATTCTGTGTTTACGTGAATTCAAATTTATTTCTTTAATCTTATAATTTTGTTACAAAATATAAACATTTATTTTGTAAAATATAAGTATCAATATGATTTTTCTCGTTACTTATTGGAATAATATTATTACATACGTAATACTTTTTTTCACTAAAGTGTAATGCAATATATAAAAATTACATTTTTCGTTTGGACAAAAACGATTGCTGGACGTTCGACAATAATAAGCAATTTTCAAATTTGTATCTTATTGATTACAAATTTAGTAAAATCGTCGTGATTCACTTTCAATTTAACATACGAAGAGGCCCCAATTAACTATCAGATGGTCGCACGATTTTTCACTTCGTAATTTGTTGAAGTATATTTACCGAAAGATTATGAAAAATTTAAAACCTTAGACAAGTTTGTTTAGAACCTTTTTCATTATTGTTAGTTTTAGATATGTTTTTTAAGTAAAATTTTATCCATATACTCTTTATAAAAAATTCTCATAATAATGATTTTAATTTTGGTGATTTTAACAGTGGCTTTTTTTAGTTATCAAGCTTATCAATTTTAAACTAAACATATGATATATAAGGTAATAGTTAAAATGGACATTAATAATATTATAATATTGTGATATGACGATTTCTATTCTATTGTGGAACTCATGTACGGTCCTAAAGTCATAAATTCTCTTTTAAATATCAAACTAACATAATACGAAATATTTTTTGAAAGACACATTTGTACCTCAAATCCTAAAATGTTGACAAATAATGATTCTAAACTTTTGTTATGATTCTAAGACGACTAAGTAATTATGTATACTTACATTACAAATGCTTATAAGTACATTTCATTTATGAACTTGTAATAGTATATACAACATCCATTACTGTGTATTTTTATATTAGTATCAAATATTTAATGCTCACATTTAACAAATTATTTTCTAAAGTCTTAAACTATTAAATTCAGTATTTTAATAAAAGTTAAAGTTTATCTTTATCCTTCTTTTAAATCAAGTGAAATGTATATACTTGATTGCCTATGCAATATTGACCAAGCTAATGGAAAAAGCTTACCTTAATTATTATATGCTAAAGTAAACATGAATGTGTGTATAATAAAAGGGGGAACGATAATTAGAAAAAAAGTACTAATAATACAATACGTATTTATCTCATTATCTGACTTCGCTAGATTGCAAACCTCATACAATTATGTACACTAAGCTAGCTACAGAAGTAAAGCAGTTTAAGTTGATTGTATTTTGAAAACAAAACTTCACATATTTTTAATAATCTACTTTAGCATTGCAGTTTTTTGTATGATTTTTTAATCGTCCCTATTCATTTTCGAATGTTGCTATTCTTCGATGATTCTTAAAATAACGTTGAAAAAATTATTTATTAATTTTTACTAACATTAAATTTTGTCTAAACATAGTATCAGATGGATATGACATGTCCAGTATTTGTATACTAAACTGTTCCTAAACATGAACGGCATTTAAGGAATTACTCAGAAGTTTCAAGGGCTTGAACTCGATGAATTAACTATACAGTAAAAGGATATGATAAAATTTAATGTCTTTTTTTTCTTACATGTTTCTTGTAGTCTTTTTAAAGTAAATAAAGGGCATGTTGTTTTCTTTATTTATGATCATTACCTCAGCTGTAACTCTGACGTGTGTTTTACATTTACTTATAGGTCTTAATGCCAGAGATAAAATGTAAAAATGCAAATAATTTTATGACATTCTGTAAGATGCAATTATAATTTACAGCTATTTGGGAGCATTACAATTATTATATTACATTAATTGAAAACATACATTATCTTATTTTTTGTTAAGTAACTTTAAAATTTTTATTAAAATAATTAATAGCTTTATAATAGTTATATGTGACATAAAGAATCTAAATATTTTATGTTTTAGTTTCTTAAAAAAGAGTGAAAATTTATCGTTTAAAACTGAATTAGTTACATATTTATTTTTCTAAGTAACTAATAGTTTGCTAATGCTTGATATTTAATAACAATCAAAATTACAAGTCGATAAAAAATTTATATATCAGAACCCGATTGATTGCATAATAAAAAATTACATTAACATAAATAACTCAGTATACTTTTTATTTAAATATAGATTAATAGTTACCTTAGTATATACATATAAAATTTTCATTCAACATGACTCTTCATATTTAGGTTGGCAAAAGATAATTATATATGTCACGAAGAAATTTTAAAGTAATTTTTTAGAAATTTGAACAATTTATAGGAAGGATGCTATTTTCATAAATAATATTTTATTCTTATATTTTAATATTTATTCATGTTATAAATCGTACATAAGTATTAATTAACCTTGAACCGAAAATACTACTTGAAGGTAATCAATTCTTATTATAATTAGCACGACAGTTATTAGAATGTAACTAAAGCAAATTCTGATTCGTAATAAAATTCAAAATTAACAAATTTTTCGTTGTCAGTTTTATATGCTCGCAGATTTTATGAAAAATATATTAAAATACTCTATTAAATTAAATTTAAGAAAAATTATATCATTAATTGTATTATTGGGTATAAATTAAAGTAGTTACGATTTGGTGAAAATTGCAATAACAATTGTACTCTGGAGCGTAAATATAAACTTGATCTAATTTTAGACCTATAAAACTTAGTACATTTAACTTTCTTGTATAATTGGATATATGTGTATTTTCAAATTTCGACGCCGATCGTTTTTAATTTAAAAAAAACTCAAGTGATACAATATGAGCAATGTATCTATATTTTTTTTATATAATTTTGCCCTTTATTCCAACCACGTTCAAATATATAAATTAGGAATTACTCGAATGTATTTTTTATAATTTTTATTGTCCAGATATTTTAATACATTTACATTATTTAAAAATTAATATGTAAGCTTATAGTCTTATATAAAGTCAAGCTTAATTAAACTTAATTAACTTCATTCGACTGTTGATAGTTCTATAAAGTTTTCTAGAAATAACTGCGGTTTTTACACGCCGTCGAAGTTTTACACCATCACAGATTGAAAAAAAAAACTAAAGCAGCTTTACCTTCTGGACCGTGAGTACGCGATAGCTTACGGAACTTCTTTAGAAGTCCTCGAAAGAAGATCTAATTATGAATGTCTTTGGTTGTAACTAGACACGGTAAGTGGTTTACTTATAATATATAAATATATATACTGTATATTGTATTATATATATATAAATAGATTTTCAGTAAGTTTTATATTTACGAGATCCAGTAATTTTTTCAAATATTACTTCAGGCATTTATTAGAAAATAAGTATGAACAAATTGCTTAGTGTGCGAAAAAATGTGTATTATAGTATGATCTCGAAAAATTCTTTTACTTGATGATAATAAATAATACCGAGTGTTAATAAAAAATAAACATCGAGAACATAGCTGTGCATTGTAGATTTTATCGTTTATTGCATATCTAGAAAGTGAAAGAGAGTCGAATTTTGAAAAATAATATAAGGTCAAATGTTACAATTTCAATAACAGACATTTTAGAAAATTTAAATGGTTATTTAAAGTATAATTTATTTAATTATAATTAAATCTTTAATTGTAAATCGGAAGCGATATCATTGATCGAGTCGATAAATGAAAATTTTCAAATATACAAGTATTTATTGATATTGCAATGCGATATCCTTTTTACACATCCATTTTTGAGTAAACGTATCTTTTATCTTTATAGATATTCGCAAATTAAACCGAATTAAATTTTTTAATTCAAATAATAGCTTATTTATAATAATATGAATGATTAGTAGCACATCTTTCTATCCTATAATGAACAGCTCATGTGGATCAAAGACAGAAATATTAGACATATGCAAGATACCCAAATAGTCAACAATTTTTTCATAATTTGACAATTATTCTTAATGTACAGAGAATATTTCACATGTACGGAAGTGGCGTCGACTTCGATCGCGAAGTTTTCTCAGAAACGAAATGTAAATGTCGTTCCATTCAATTCATGTTTACGTGTGTTGGACCGAAGCCAAATGTATGTGCTCGTAATGTTTTTATGAATGTTGCAGCAATTAATACGTGAACACCGGCAAATGTTAGTTTAATCGCTTAATGGGCCGACTCTTGATTTCAAACGTTGTTTCTTTCGTGATTCGTCATTTGCATGCGTGTTATGGGTCGCCGTTGGCTTTGTACTTTCATGAGAGAAATGAATATGAGTAATAATTTGAATTTTCACAATCACGCATATTTAGGCGATGCATTCCAGAATACAATAATTCGTATATAAAATACATTTATTCCATTATTGTATCGCTATCAAATATACGCTGAAATTATAAAAAGTCATTAATTAGGAATAGGTTTCAATTGAACTTGAATCGATGTGTTCGAATACTTGAATAATTCACAACCTAAGTTTCATATAAAATGTAATGTTTCTTATTTTGCGCCATTTTTTAGATTTATAAAAAGATCTCATTCGGCAGAAAGAAATAAACGTTAATATTATGTTTAGAATTTAAATCAAATTCTAGATTCAGCATTTATTTAATTTCTCTTCCCATTAAATCTTTCTTTTATACAGTAGTCAAGTTTTAAGTATTAATACAATTTCATTTCTAACATTCATCTTTAGTTTGTCCTCGTAAAATTGCACTATAATTTAGAACATTAAGTAGATTATCATTTTACAAATATACTTACACCCTTGCCAATATATATTTGAATAAATTTTTTTATACAATTCGAATAAGTTATACAAAAATACAAAATAAAATAATATAAAATATACAAAATAAATTATACAATTTGAAAAATTTGTATAATTATATATATCAGCTAATTAACAGTATTACTATTGACGTGTAAAATGAGACAAGTTGATGCAGTTGTCATCTAATACGCATACGTAGAAGCACGAATAGCTGAATTGCTGATAATAATTATAATATTGCATATCAAAGCATTAAATTACAGGGATTGACTCATATCATCAACATAATACTTTCAGATCAAGAGTACTTTTTCGCCGGTCCAATAATTTTTTCTTAACTAGAAGTATTTTACCACATAATTAGGTGCGCTAGTACATTATTTTATAGTAATGAAAATCTGAATGCGTCAGAATGCGACAGAAGTTATTACTTAAATCTCATCGATGAACTTACATATAATAATTTTAACGAATCATCGATCAGTATGAAATTTATAAAATTAATTCCTTAATAATGAAATATGTAATTTGGCACAAGCACAGTTTTTTTTTTAAATAGTTTAGATATAGGTTAAACATAAATTTCCAATCATACTAGAAGTACTTTTCACAAACTTTCACGTGACTTATAGTTGTTTATTAAGGATTGCGTTGGAGAAATTTTCGAATGCTTTATGAACTCCTTGCAAGTTACTTTTTATTGAATATTGCAATTTGAACATATATTCGTAAATGAAAATTAATTTTCTTCTCGTATTTTCTTATTACAGATATTTTATAGCACAATCAGTAAAAAATATATCGATTTAGTAATTTTCTGGTACATCATAAAGTATAACGTATATAATGCTAACAAAATTTATATGCTTACAGTAATTGTAGAAGATTAGAAAATTAGATAAAGATTATTTATTAGAAATGAATAAGATGACTGCAATATTCTTTATACTAAAATATCATAAATGAATATCTATTTACTTTACATTGAAATATTAGGTTTGAAATATTTAAAAAAAAATTATAATTTTAATTTGTTTTTTCATAAATAAGAAATAGAAACTCGGACATAATTTCTCTTTTAATATACTTAACACAGCGTTTTCTTTAATTTTTTATCTATATTCAAATTTTTATATAAAATTGTCAAATATATTTGTAATATTTAAAAATGACCGTGGAAACGCTCGTAATTAGAATTAAAATATTTGTAATCAGCAATCAAGAAATTAATTCTAATAGTAATATCATTAAGACTAATCTCGCCAAAAGTAAGTTATGGGCTACAAAACACAATATACGATTTCGGTTCTATGTATCGTACTCTATGTAGTGGCAAAAGCTATTTTGAAATCTATAATGTGATAAAAGTCTAATCCACACGTCAAATTACGGCTTAAAAAAGTTAAATAGCCTGACTTCTTACGTGAGTCGCCTAGATAAATCACGTACACGTCTTCATAAAACAAAAGGCCGACAGAGAACAAATTTTGAGTAGGGCGTAAAAGAAGAATGGGAGAGGATCAACTGAGAATTTAAGCTAAAAGATATTTGTGCACTGGCTCGTGGCCAGTCTATTTTCGAATGTATCGTGACGTGATCGTTTTGCTCTTTCGGCAGGTGGTCGATCGTGCTCGTAATTTTTAATGAATTTAGTTTCTTGTTTTTAAAGTTCTGTAGATAATTAACGTTGATATCGATGCAAAGCCATGTGAGTAAAATAGGAAGGGCAGGGGAGGGGGTTTCAAGCTTTAAATAAAGTTTTTCCGCGTAAAAGTATATTACTTACGACACATTGTGGATCACGCCAAAAAGTTCTAATGTAATTAATTACTTGCAACCTATAAGTATTTATAATAACTTTGACCTACCTTGACATTGATGTGTAAAGAAGTTTAATAGAATTGTACTTGCATGTATTGAATTATTTTTATTTTCTTATTTAAAGTGTATTACGCATTGAATCGTGATTTCAGTTAAATATTTTAATATTTAATTTGTACGTAATATATAATTATTATTATATATAATTAAAAAATCATGAATTAAAAACGCAAACTTGTTGATATTCTTTATAAGTGTTTTATATAAACAAAGAACAAACACTAATTGAGTAGACATTTGTGAAACCCTAAACAAATCAAATCGAAGAATGAGAGTAGTTAGAAAATTATGTATATTTGTCCGAAGTAGCCTCACTTTCGTTTCATCTTCATTAATTCTAATATCAGCTAGTCAGCAAAAGCTATAGAAACATCGAAAAATAACGAAAAGAGTGAACTGTGCAAATACGTTTTCATCGACGCACTTTAATGAGGTATCAATTGAAAATTTCATAAAAGAAGAATACGCAATCATAGTACATGTATTTTTTTGTGCTTATGCTGGTGAATCGTCAAAATAACGCTTAAAAGCGTTCATTTGAACTGAAATCGTCTAGATGGTAAAATTTATTTATTTATTAGCAACCTTAAAATGTTACTTGATTGAATTATCAAAAGAATAAAATTACTCCACGTATCTTTTGATAAAGAAAATACTTTAATTTTCTATAATTATAAGACTATGTATATCACAGTCTCAATGCTAAAACACCATTTTTAATAATTTCATAAAATTTTCGTATGGGACTTGAGTAAATGCCCTTTATTCGTTTAAGCATGAAATAAATAATTAATAAACTTATTAACTAAAAACAAAGACTATTCTCTATTAAATATTATTTACATGTTATCTGATCTGCTCTCTCCTTTAAATTATTCACAATGCGAATGCAACAATGTTTCTAAGAGCTTTTACAATAATTCGCATCCTTCTTCAGCAAATTTATCGTATGATGCATTATTAAAAAATATCCTATAATCATCTCTAACGCAAACAATGTTTTAAATACTCTTACAATATGGCTTCTTTTCTACTAAACATTACATATAATTGGGTCAGTTTGTATTTGAGTAAATAAATAGATATCATCCTTATAGCAATGAGATTGCAAATTTTCTCGACGGGCAAGAACACAATTGTCTGCAAGTTTCTGTGACAATTTGTCTTATCAGTGACGAGTTGCTGCAGGATAAAGTAGGTCTCGCTGATTGATCGACTGTTCGCTATCTTCGTCCTTCGAGTTGCGATCGCGTGCTGCAAGTTCAACGGACATAGCACATGCTCGCTACTATTATTCGACCTTCGAGACAACCTCAACCTTTACGAAACTATTTATCCTAATGGCGCACGTGTGCGCATGCACCTACGCACGCTCACGCGGAGTGTATCCGTTATTCAGGCTATAAGTGCTACTCTAACCGCGCCTATTTGAGGTCGATACATGTTGGGGGCGGCAGCATACCTTTGTGTACACACCCTTGCCTCTAGTTGCACAGATTGGGGATTTATATCGGTTGATACAGATTACTCTGTGGGATACTACTAGTGCTATAGCTACGCATAACAGTATATATGATATAATTTGATTGTTCCGACTGCTAAACGATGACAAGACGATGGACTTTTATTGTCCCTTTAGGCAAATCCATATTTCCCTTTTGTATATTTGATTACACGAGCCAAGCAATTTTATTATCTACGGATAGTCAATTATTCGCAAGCTAATACTGATTGCACTTTTATACATATGTATGTCAAGCCTTTCGTGCAAATGTTTAATCTCGTTTCAAATCCTTTTACGTCTGATAAATTGATTGATCAAGAGCGACTTCAATGGATTGTCGATTTGAATTTAAGACCTGTGAGATTCCTGATCGTCAAACAATATTAAACTGTATTATTAAGTAATGAAGTTCTTGAATATCTAATTATTAATGCACTTACTACCATTAATTCCTTGTGTCAAAGTATATACGATCAGTTAATATTTAATGAATTAATTGAAAATGACTAAATATGATTAATTAACTATGAAAACGTATATATAATTCTATATAAAAATCAATTGAAAACTAATTTTGACAAATAATATTTGGTACTATATTGATTATTATCCGGTAGAACATTAAATTAATTCACTGATATTAGGTATTCTATTGTTTTCTCATACTTTTTATTACGTAATCATTTTTACAATCGTACATAATTGCATAAATGTAAAATATCAGAAAATTCTAATATATAAAATAATTCATAACTAAATATATTGTACACGAACGCATATTTTAAGCTTTCTTGATAACATTAATTATATTACATATTTTGCAATCCTTTTCATGTTTAATTTCTAATTATATAATTATAATTTTTATGAAATAAGTAGTAAATGTTAAAATGATTGTGAATATTTTACATTAAAATTCACTACATTTTCTGATATTAAATAAGCCAAATATAATACTAAACTATTTTTTGAAGACTTCTATATAAAAAATATTTTAGTAATGTCAAAATATTAGTAAATCAGCGAAAGTAAATTAATTTAAAGATCAATACTTCAAATTGTGTATGGAAATGTAAATGCATGTATGTATATGTGTGATTATGATCTTTCACGATTGAAGTTGAAGAAAAGCTAAAGTTGTATTATCGTTGCAAGATAATTAATGCTTAGATTCAAAATTCTTTTATTTATTCACTTATGGTTAGTCTTAACTCTATTACTATGAAAATTTTTGTTTTTCTAAACTATCAATTATATGTTACGTTTTGTTCTAACCTGATATCGTCTATTTATTATAAATAATTATTTATACTTTAAAAGATTGGAATTTTCATTTGTGAAACTTTGTTTTCACTGAATTTTAATATACTAAAATTCAAAGTTTTCTAATAATGGTTAAACGTCTGCAGTTTGTGAAAATTTTTACTTTCTCTCTATATTAACGTTATAGAAGAAATTTTAAATACTATTTACTTTTCCACTTAGATTTTAAATAGTATGAAAATAATTTTATACAGTTTTATCAACATAATATTATTATTTGCGAATTAAAAAAATAAAAACATTTTCTTCATTTCCATCGAAATATATGGCTATTCATAAAAAATAAACGACTCGTACTACGTTCAACTATATTTATTGTCTAATAATTAATTTGGATCATAAAAATCTATTTGGATATCTTTGACAGAATATAAAATCAATTCTAATTTTTTACAAATAAATTTTTTATTTGTAATTTGAACAATTCCTTTTATAAAATATGTTTAATAATATGATATGTATTATAATAAATATTATATTATAATTTGAATTTATAATAAAACAAATACTATTTTATTTTTAAAGTTTCTTAAAAAAAATTTTTAGATACATTCCTTCGTTAGAAAAGGAATGTATTTCTTTTACTTCTATAATGGTATTATTTTTATAAAATTATTTTTATTTATAATTCAATATTTCTTATTGAATAAAATATTTAATACGTGTATCGGTTCTTATAATTTTTTAATAAGGAATTTTCTAATAAGGAAATATTTTAATTATTCTCTTCTACATTTAACTTCCCGCAAATAATTCCCGTAAATATTTGAACGTCACCATTAAACTTATTTGTAACATTTGTTTCTCAGGCCTTTCATGTTTCTATTCTATTAATTATTAATTAATTATTTTTAAATTAAATATATGGAAACAAAAACATGTATAATGCTTTGGATTATTTTAGTGACCATAAAATTTATATCGTGTTGAATTCAATTAAGTTTTATTAAGCGATTAAGTTTTCAAAAAAAAACAGTTAAAAAATTGACATCTTTTTTCAGTAATCACAGTTTTATTAATAACAAACACCATCTTAATATATAATAGTTACAGAAGATTTTAAATATTCGGTTCTTAATTATGTAAAAGTTCGACGCGAACAATACTTCTGAATTTAAAACAATATATTTTACTAATTTATCAACACTGTTATGTGTAATTTTAAATGTACTTTTCTTTATGATTTTAGAGTAAATGAATTCCTTGATTTTTATTAATCGAAATTATCAATCAGGACTCTTTCATTGTAACGAATTTTCATATCTTCATTTATATACTTGAAGTGAATTCATACATAACCGATAATATCGGCTTATGCCGGTTACAATGGATTGAGCCCCACAGAGTCTTGCTTTAATAAGATAGGATAAATATGATCAAGATAAGATCAAATAGGCGTTGACGAGTGAAATGACGCTAATCTGAAAAACGTAAAGAATTTTCATAAATATATGTGAAATCAACGTGATCGATGGCCCGTTGTATTATTAGCGAGAAAAATAAAATAAATAATGAACTATATATATATAAAAGTCAAAGGTTAAGAATACCGTCTGCATCGTCTTTAAAATGTAGGCAATGGATAATTTTACTCATGATTTTTAATAGTAAAACACATGAATACATTCTAGCATTTTCCAAATTACCAATTTAAATTTTAAATAATATTTATCGACAGTATTTACATTAAAATTATTATATTTAATTTTATATTATATGTATATCATTTATAATAAGGTAATTCCGTAATTAAAATAATATATATATATATATATATATATATATATATATATATATATATATAATAAGTTTATAGAACCTTTTTAAGCTTATATTGTCACATCTTATTCATCTACAAGTTCATTGGTTATTTAGAATTATAATTCTTCAGTATACTATAAGGTGAAAATTTCGAACTTGTCAAAAAATAAAATTGATAAAGGACTATGATAAAGTATAGAAATGTTATTCGAAAGTTAGAATCTAGTAAGTTATTGGCAATCCTATATTGATTAGTATATTTACTATTTTATATCTCATAGTACTCGTTAAAAAAAGATAAAAATAAAAGTCTGTTTTCATATATTAAATACTTTAATTTGCATTAACTGATTGTTTGCATGAAACACTTTAGCTGAAGATAGAAAAGTGCAACCTAAAAAGTTTCCCTATTGTTATGTCTCACTCGTCCATTGAGTGACGTGATTGATAGCCGAAGATGCAAAGCACGTGAGTACAAGAGCAGATTACAGGGCACGATTAGATTTAAGAGCTCATTCACCTTAAATGACACCAGCGCCGAAGTTTACTTGCGACTTTACTCCACGTAGCCACCGTGGCGCAGCTCGACGCCCCTAATACTTTTATAAATCGAAACTATATTCTGTCCAATTAATTTTCCTCGATTCTTCGATACTTGCTCTTTCAATTACTTTAGTACTTAACTTGTTATTGCCAATCGTATGTAAGAGTCACTGTAAAACGCATTAAAGTGCAAAATCCAGCTTGATATTGATTTTATTATGCGGTGGATATTCTAGAAAATTATATTTGTGCATAGACTCATGGGGTTGCTGATGAATTTATCAACTGGTAAATGGGAGCGAGTAATTAGAACGACCTCTGGGATATGTCTATCAAATAGATGAGAAAGTCCTATCACCGAAGAACCGCAGGAATTAATCATCTACTGTAATGAGATGAAGTTTTGTAATTTACGTTTTAAGTTTTGGATTTTCAAAGTATATGCATAATCCGTAATAAATAGAGCACTGTACTCGACACATTAATCATTTCTCTTTTATATTCGTTATATACATGTCAGCATAGTGCCTAAGTATTAATGGATTGATAAAAAAAAAAAAAACTAGAAAAAATATTGAATCACAAAAAATGATTAAAAAACTATGTATTTGAATTAATTTCATAGTGATATTACTTATCTATCGAGTATATTTATCAAATTATTTAATCGCTGATATATTCCTCTTGTGAGACTTTCATTGTTATTCAGGTAGCTTTCAAGGACTAGGAAGAGAATAAATCGAGTACGTAAGTGTTATAAAGACTCGCAAATAAACATTATTAAAAGTAATAGGCGATTTTTAACTAAATTTATCCATTTTTTGATCGCATTTAGTCCTTAATGCATTCTATCAAGTATTATTCCAATCAATTAAATATTTTTTTTCCGAATATATCTAAGTACGATAATGATACTTTTATATATAGTAAATTAAAAAAAAATATTTCACATTTTTAAAAATATCTTTTATTTTAGATGATTTAAAAAAGCATTGTTCATTCAATAAGTCTAATAATAAGTTTAATGTTACAATAATGCTTAAGTTATTATATAATAGAAATTTGCATTTGATATTTAATATTTCAATTTGGAAATATTATTAGGAATCCATAAGAAATAAGTGATTTTGAATACTACGAAAATATCGATCGTTTGTCGATTTTTAATCTTACGAAATTCTTATAAAAAATATACATATTTAATACAATTTTTAAATACTCTAGTGTGAAATATTGATTAAATTGTAATTAGTCACGAGAGCTTGCAGCATAGAAGTATATAATTTTTATTATAAATGTTATTACTTTTTTCGTTAACTTAAAACATATATAAAAATACAACAAATCGCGTGATGCTTCTAATGATCTAATAATATAGCTCATAAATGCTTATGGATACACTCAAACACGCACATCAGCTCACGCGCATACACACACCAACGCAATCACACCTGCATAGATGTATGCATTCATTTAGGTGCATACAATAAATACTTTTGCTATATGATTGGTACTACATATGCACACCTTTTAATTCATCTACATTAATGCAATTTTCAAGGTGTATGCTAAAACGAGTGATAAGAGTATAATTATTTTAAAATATATGCACATTTAATCATAAAAAATAATAAGTAATTATAAAAATTGATTATTTTAATATTTCTACATTTAATGAATATAAGAATTATACTAAAATTTAACATGATATCCACAATTTTCTAGAAAATGAAGTTTACAAATTTTTTCGTTTCAAACGCCAAGTGCCTTTCAACATCAAGTATCCGCTGTGCTTGTAATATTATACTACTAACAAATATATTAAAAACAAATGAATGAAATTAAAAACATAATGAAATTCTTATTTATCTTTAAGTTTTTTATACCAAAGTAGTAACATACTAAAAAGATTTAAATGCCATGAAAAATAAGTATTCGATAAAAAAAATTCGTGAGAAGATATATTAGGTTATACTTTTCTTGTATTTAGAAATGTTAAAAGAGCTCTTTTTTCTGATAATTTAAAATAATAAAAATAAATTTTGCACAATGTTTAATAGGATTATTTACTTATTAAGGATATTTAATAATTAATTTTCAAGACACAGCTACAAATTTGTAAAGTTATCCTCTAGAATATATTCTTTAATTCTTACTTATGAATTTCAAAATTAAAATTAATAAGGATTTATTGAATAATTTGTAATACACCCATCTAGAATACTACATTCTTTCTCAAATTCTAACGTTATATCTTTTAATTAATTCTAAAAAATGGAAGTTTTATGAAGTTACATTACTAATTAATAGCATGTCATTTTAGTTTTATTTAAGTAAATAGAAAAAACTTTACAGTAAAATTTCGATAATAGGTGAAATAAAGAGGATAAATATTACGTCTCTAACAAAGATTATACCATAGTTTAATGTACCAAGTCATTTTAATGGTACTTAAAAATTCTTGAGTGATGCATACGTCGAGAAACAGCAGTAAGCATGAGAATGAGATCGGAAATGTCTGACATTGCCATCTCACTTACTACTTCGTGTCTGTCCTGTTACAGCATTATCTACTACTTTCATTATTACTACGGTGACAATATATATCTCCGATATGTCTCAAAAAATTTTAAAAGTCTAATGCGTTCGTTATTTTGGCATCCTGTTTAACCATTTCTATTTGAAATGTATCAAATTTAAACAGATCCTCAATCTTCTAACACTGCAACTACAAAAATCCAATTTGATACACTTGCTAATGCTTAATATAAAATTGTACTATTGAATATTAAAATCTCCTTTTATATGAATTAATATATTACAGACTTCAGTGTTTTTTTTTTTATTATTATTATTAATTATTCATATTATGATCATTCTTATTCAAACTAAGAAACTTGACCGTAAAACTAGCTTACGATTTGTACGAGATATTAAAATATTAATTATATTTGATTTCTTATAGACATGAAAATAAACTTGCATTATTTCTCGTAATTAAAAAAGTAATTAAAAACATTCAAAGTTAAAGTGAAATTAAATAATAGATATTGTTATAAATTTGTTAAATATGATTATGTTGTTATACATTTAATAAAATAAAATTTATATTTAGCCATAATACTTATAAATATCAGATCATTTATTAGCTATTTTAGTGTTTATATGATGAATTTCTCATTGTATCTTATAAAGTACTGATTATTGACTTCATTACTAATTATTTAGAACAATTAACATAACGAAATTAAATATTTTTAAATAATATTGTATTTAAAAATTAAAATTTATCTGAAACTTTTTAACTATTTGTTAATAATAAATAATTTAATTAAAAACTTAATATTTAAATTAAAGCTATTAATAAAGTAAATTACTAAATAAATTAGTAAAGTAAGATATTCCAAAACTGAAGTAACTAAATATCGAACTATTTGTTACAACTCATTTATTACATTTCACTTAGTGCCTTGTAATACGAACACGCTTACATATCATAAATGAAAGATGTGTCATATCTTACAGTATTTAAATGGAGCTTATTAATTCTCATTAGCTCATAAATTATCAATATGGTAAATTTCGATATAAAAAATAAGCTGCCGTGTATTTTTAGTTATTAATCATATACCGTCCATTAAATCAGTAAAAGTAAACGTATATTGCTCACATCCATAAAGAATCTCTAATCAATTTTATTGATTTTTCGATTCTTATTATGTTTTGGTCGATTGAATCAAGTTAATAAATGGTTACATTCATCGCTCAGTATAAAATCTTCGATCAACAGAAAGAACCCCTAATAGTATCAATTAATAGTACGATATATACGGTATGAATTCTGCGGGATGACGCGTGGAAAAGATGAATTTCATAACCCGCCTGTAATCCCACCTCCGACGTTTTCAGCCAATCAGAATTACGTGCAGAGCACATATTTTGGAGTCTTTACGCGCACGTCAATATCGCCCGATAAATCAGAGAGTACCAATGCGCATGCGTGTTGAGAGCCATCGACGCTCACCCTGACATTACCTAGCAGATGATGTTGAGTGGATCGACTGTACGCGGGTAAGAATTGGGTCACGACGCTTATAAAACAAGATACGCTTAATGATCGGCAAAATAATTATTTGTATTCTGACCACTACGATATTTTTAAAATTATTACATTGTAATATCAACACCGTAATACAACGACTCTAAAGAGACAGAAGTGTATTTGTTATCTTTATCGTCATTTTGTGATCTACGCTTTGGAATTCGATTTGCGAATGGCCTTAATGAGTTGTTGTCCCTTCGTCCTTGACTGTCAAAGAATTTTATTGTATGGAAAGAATGTTTTCTAGTTTCATGAGATAAACTACGTTAGCGAATTAGCTAACTTACTTTACGTATAATTTCTTCATTACTTTCTCACTGCATTTTCGTTCATCGATAAATGCAACATTATCTTTTTATGTCTATTATTGTGGACATAAAGTTATGTATTTCGCTCAATAAAATGCTTACTACTCCATGGATTTAATTAAAATTATAGCTGCTTGTACTTTTGTTACAAAATTATAACTTTTTACCGAAAAATGGAAAAAAAAATTTAATGTCATACAAGAATTTAAATAAAATTGTGACTAGATATTTTAAAACTAAATGTATTGAGGTGCTACTTCATAAAGCTTTGATCAAAGTTTTAAATATATTATTATTATTTTAAACGAAACGATAAGATGAAAAATTATTTAATGAGTATTATTTTAGTTCAAATTAATGAAATAACACAGTAAAAAGCTGATAAATATTTCATCACTAATCTTTATCATATTATGAAATTATAGATTGTTTTAATTAAGCAATTCATAGGAAATCTATATATTAGTGATTTCTGTAGCTAGAGATTATTATTATGCTTATTCCAAATCAAAGCCTTAATATTCCAATAGTATGTCAAGAAGGATAATAACGTTAAATTGTGGATAGTTGATTTAATGGACAGTTAATCAAACATTGCGAAGATATTTTCAATAAACCTATCTAATTAAATTATTTATGTCAATTACAAAAATTAAGTTAAGTTGCAATATACTATAATTTTTAATACAAATTGATGAAAAATATTTTACAATTAAAAAAGAATATTTTATGGCAACAAAGATAGATTTAGTATAAAAAGAATAGAATCACATAAACTTCTGTTCTTAATTGAGAAAAAGATATTATAGTTATTAGGATGCATACAATTTATCATATTTATGAAGCAATATATTGTACAATATAGTTGGTTTGAAACGCTGTATAAAATTACATGATAAAAATAACCATGAAATATCAAACTCTTTACTAGTATGTAAAGAATTGTAAAATATAATATTATAAACATGTATTTGAAGATTCATCCTAAAAGATCAAAATGAAAATAATTTAATATGTTCATTTCATAAATTAAAAAATATAAAAGATCTAATAAAATGATAACTGGGTACAAAAAAATTAGTTTATTGATTTCAGCTTTATGGATAGTCAAAAAACACATACACAGTAGCAAATATATAAAGACTTTATCTGTGTTTATAATTTAAAATTAATTTTAAAAACTTATTAGAAATTATAATAAAAATAAAGAATTGTTCTATCAAAAAGCGATTACAAATTTCAAATTTTTTTTATGACTTAAACATTACAATTTATAGGAATAACGTATTATTATATCCAATAATTTAACATTAATATATAACTGTAATTAAAATGAATTAATCTTAAAAGTAATACGTTATTTTCGGAATAAACTATTTTAAAGTAGGATTAAATCAATCTTTAATTTAAAAGTAATTATGAACAAAAAGAACTCTATACTCACTCATCATTATGAGGATAATTAAGCTAGTGTAAACTAAAATATATAATGCATGTTTTGCAAAAAATGTAAAATATAAAATATCAGTAGTTTGAAAGGAATAGTTCCTCAATAGAGAACGATAAAAATAATAAATTAATATTAAATTTAATTTCACAGAAATGAGGAACTATTGAATATTTTAAGCATGAATAAATCATAATAAACAATAAAATGGTTATGTAATACTTTTGTATTGATATAAAACATCGTAAATTAACATAAACAAATAGTTTATTATTTTTAATTAATTTTATGGTTTCTTATAAAATGACTACATTAAATTTAGCATAAAACTAGAAACAACAAATTTTAACATCATCCTAATCTCTATTAATATATTGTAATGAGGTGACACATCATATATAAATTATTATAAAGATCAATTAAAAATTATTTCAGTATTAAAGAATCTCTCAAACTTTATATTAATTGATATTGGCCTTGGGAAAGAATATTACTACAAATTTGAAGTAGCAGTATATTGGAATATATAAATATAGATTTTATAAGTCATAGATTCTTTATTTTATTTACTTTGAAATAATACATAACAATGTAATACAACTTGTTTTTAAAATGAAGTTTCAAAAATATAAAGAATAAATAATTAAAAGTAATACTGAATCCATATTCAGTATATTAAATTAAAAAAGCTATTAGAAAATTCTACGCTGTAGAGTTACTTTATAACGTCCAATTAATTGTATAAAAATTTTATGTTTCACTAGAATTCAAAATTTTTTCTCAATATTAAATTGAAAGATTTTTTAATTTCTGCAGTATATACAAATTATTTCAAAATACTTATTTAACATTATTTGATTAACGTGTTTATAAATATTAAATATTTATTTTTTGTAGAAATATTTTTGTGGTCTTTTCTTGTCAAAATATTTCTAATATAGATTTCTAAATATTATTTAAAATTTATTATATTATAAATTAATAATTAAAATTATTGGATATTAATGTATTTTTCGAGATATTAATACATTTTCTATTATAAGTAAAGTATAATTCTTAGTTACATCAAATTTTCAGTAAAAAATTTATATTGAAGTAATGAAAATACATTCATTCTAAAGACTATTGCAATTTTAAAATACAATTTGTAATATGTAATAGTATTTATGCAATAAAATCATTTTACTAATTAGGAAAGTGTAATATCTTTAAATAATTTTTTAATATTCCAGTTGATAAAATGCAATGATTTTAAAAAATTAAAACGATCAACTTGAATTTTAAAACATAGTAATTATATTCTTATATTAAAATTTCACCTATTGAAAAAAAAGTATTAAAAAACTTAAATTATACAAATGCGTTAGAAAAATTTTTTTTATTAAAAAATAGTTTAAATAACACTTAGCTATATAACAATAAGCTTTAATAACAGTTAGCTTTAATAATAAGTTAACATAACGTCAACTAAAACTTATGTCTACATATTATCTGCAACTATTTTTCTGTTTGATAAGTTCGAAAAAAAATTCTGGTTATCGAGTTGAACTCTGTACACTTTCCTACAATATATTTTTCTCTAATTACAGAAGCTAAGCTTCCGCACATTTTGTCTATTTTTTGTTGTTGATATAGTATCACTTAATTACTGTTTCTTCATATAAACATTATTTAAATGTATTATTAAATTAATTTTAAGGAAATTTAATTTAGAAATTGAGGAAATTATTTGTAGGCTATTATTTTTGTTAATTTCTTAGAGGTACTTATAAAATTTAATCATTATATCTTATTTCGTATAATTTTATATTATATAAATTTAAAAATATAGATACTTTTTTATAACAATAACATAAAATTAAATTAGAATTAAAAATTTTAGGAATATTTGTAATAAAATGATAATTATATTACTTTAAATCTAATACCCCCATACTTTCAGAATTATAATATATAACATATATGCAAAATAGATACTTTTTAATTCAAACAAACACACACACGCATACACACATATATATAGTACGTATCTTATTTATACTTTTTATTTAAACATTTTTAATTTAAAAGCAATATTTTAATTTTTAATAGAAATTTGAGAAAAATAATTGTTTATGATCCAAATTAGTCATTGTAATTTTATAATATCTATTATTATATTGAACACTTAAATTAAATAAACTCTTTTTATGAAAACGCTTAAACGTAATTACCAGTCATTCCTTAATTTACACGTTCACCTTTGGTCATTATACACTTATTCTAATTGTCTCGATAAGCAATTTTTTTCAGTGTATTAATTTATTAGCTAATTTATTAAAGTACATTATTATATTATTAAGCTGCATTTATTAAAAATAATGTGCGAAATCTGAATGCACTGATTTTTAAAAATTGCAAGAGTGCAGATGCAGGATAACCTGCTTTATTATTCTACTATAAAAATATAAGTAGAATATAGAAAAAATTTTTTGGTTACTATGTTCTAAAATACAATTTTTTATCTATCACAACTATAAATTAATCAAATATCATATTACAATTTCATTGCATCATATGGGCAACAAGAATACAAGAATCGGTACATAATTTAAATTATATTCTCAAGGGGTTATTAAGTTTCGAAATAAATTAAAATACCTTAAAAAAAACTACCTTTTAGCTAAAGTATTTGCATGCTCGAATATATCTTTCTTTAGAGTTACTCATATTACACAGTATTCCTATTTGCAGTACATCTTGCACTCTCAAGAGACTTGTATCAAAAATTGTTGAAGCTAGACGAATAAGAATTTGCATTCGTTTAAGTCTCGATCTAATATTATCCGTTATGTTTAACTAGATAATGTTTAACTAGATAATCTTTCAAAAATTTTTTTGATTATTTATCCTTTTTATCGTGGCTATAAATTTGAGATATAATTCTCCCGAACCGAAGTTGTACGAATACCGCGAAACTACTGTGTGATCAAGTAGTAATTGAGCAAAAAGATGTGTTCAAAGATGAAAAGCTTTTACGTCCTGGAAGCTTTCAGATCTAATTGCATTGATACTTTTGCAATTAGCGTATAATAGATTGGACGTCTACAAACAGAGAATTTTATTTTTGGCCCTTTTTAATCAAGAAAGTCTTCGATCTTTCCTTATGACTGCTTATATTTGTCTGTTTTACGTCTAACAGAACACAATTGTATCTGCATTTGTATGCATACCTTTCTTTTAAAGAGAAATAATCATTCAATCATAACAAACATCACCAGTTTTATCGGAGATTTCTGAATAATGTGAAAATAAGAAACTTCATTTCCCTGTAATTTTTTTTGTTTTAATTTAAAGCGCTGAGCACATTTCCTACTATCCAATTTAGTTTTTTAATCTTTTTATCTACTCTAATCAACAATGCAAGAGGAACAAGAAAATAATGAAATAATAATAATAACTCAATTTGCTTTGAAATATTAATTCAAATGTTAAACATTTTTTAAAATAAACGTGTCTTTTGCATCTTTCACCCTCTAGAATCATAATCCTTTTACAAAATGACAAAGATAATAAAATGAAGTAAATCTCTCTTTAATTTATTAAAGTATAATGAATGTTTACATTGAAAATACGTATATAAGTAAGATAAAGATATGCTAACAGTGTTCAGCTTAAGAATTACTTTTACTTTATTACATATTTTCAGTGAATATATCGGTTACTTGATTAAACTGCTTCTAACCAATTACTTGCAGCTAATTTTATAGTATTTACTATTTCTTCTAGTTTTCTTGAGTAAATTCGAAATCCTTAATAAGTCATTTCAATTTGAGTTACTGGCTTTTAACCTATAGATTTTCAAGTGAGATTCAAAAAAAGCATTTATTTTCATTTGACAAGTAACAATAATGAACAATAAAGCAAACATTTTACGCCTTTCAAACATATTTTTAATAAATTTTATGTTGTATAACGATTAAATAAATTTATAAAAGTGATTAGAAGCTTGTGTTTGCGATAATAAACATATACCTTAAAATGGCTTTTCAAAATGAAGTTCAGGTTTGTATCGTAATATTCCTCGTTCCCTTATCGTATAGGTTGCACTTGCTTAAATTTTTCTTGTATTAATATTTTCTAAATAAATTCAAGACTATAATTAAAATAGAAATATGTGATATTTCTATATTCTATATTCGAATATAATTTCAAGCTTTTTCTTTTATTATGTATTGATACTTTTTTGTTATTTTTATTTGTATCTGTTACTTTTCTAATTTAAAATTTTTAAAATAAACTATTCATTTATCTATATATATATAATAAATATAGAACTTTTTTTCTAAATCTTTTCTTTTTCTTTTGATTCTATATTAATTGTGGTTTTCATTATTCATTTTTGTTTATGATATTTCGTATCATTATTGGTAACATATATTAGCTTTTTCTTCATATATATACACAGATATTTATTATCTACTATCTTTAATAAAATTTATTAATTTTAAATATTTTATTATAAAATTTAATATATATGTTTTCTTGTTATGGATATATAACGTATTATGTAAGTTTTATAAATTATACAAAATCTATCTAATTTGGTTATAATTCATTATATGCTTTAATTGATGATCTTAGTTGTAAATAAGCATTTACATAATAGAATTATTACTATGCTATTATTATTTAGATGATATTATTTTCTATATTTCACTTCATTAATTTAACTCATATCTTTGATTTCATATTTTAATTTTATTATGAATTGATTATAAATCAAAATAAATAATTTGAAGCCCATAAAATTTTTGTTATTACATAATATAAATAATTATAAAAAAATCATAATTAAAAATTCTTTCAAATAATTATATTGTATTATTTTATAATATATCGATGAATATCATTATGATAGCATTATTTTCATAGTAGGCATTCGAAATTCACAAAACTATTGATTTTTTTTATTAATCAATAATGCGAATCGCTACTCGAAAATATAATTTATTTGCAGTGAATTGCAATTGAATGTGGCAGTAGTAGACTTGAAAATTTATCATACGATTAACACTACCTCCCATAACGGCAATTTTCTGAGTACAAATCGTCATTAAATATTAACATTGTGTTTGCGTTACAATCGATTGGAAATGTATATAAATTCTCCATTATTATTTCAAAATTACAAACGAATAAAAATTCCATATCCTGAATTACGCCAATGATGAATGCACATGAATAAGACTTATACTGACCTGCTTAAAACCACGGTACATAACACGTATCTCCTGCCTGGAGAACTTAGTCTGCTTCAGTAACTCCTCGAGGGCAACCGGGCGCGTCGTCTGCTGGCGCACCCGCGTGCTTTCAAACTCGAAGAGAGCCTCCTCAGGTCCTGGGGAGTCCGGCGGCGTTGCCATCCCCGTCGATTAGAAATATATTGTTGATGATAACTTCACAATATTACGATGCTTGATTAGCCTGGAAATGGCATCCAATTAACAGATTTAATAGTTTCGATTAAAACAAGTTTTTGAATTCTGATATGAAAAGAAAGTATGATTTAGAGCAAAAATTCAAAGCTTGATTGCTCAATAGACTTTTAATCAGCTTTTTAAATTTTCTTAAATATCAAATACAAAAAATATAAAATATAAAAATATAAAATTCAACGACAAATGATTCATTTATTTAATTTAACAAAAAATCGAATAATTTACTATTGTATAATGGAAGTTTATCAAAATTATTATTAAAATTTTAATTAAATTCAGCTTACATATATTTATCAAATATTACACATAATATGAAAGATTTTGCAAAATTCTTTATCTTTAAAATTTTTATTTTTAGTATAACGCGCGATATAATTTTAACAATACACAGTCAATTTGCCTTTTTATTATACTTTCAGATTTGTCCATGATGCACGCTTATTATATTGATCACTATTTTATTTATTACATAGTATAAAAATTAAAAAAATGATGTTATAAATACGTTTATATCACTTCCTTGCTTTTTTTTTATATAGTTTAAATAGAAAGACTAGAAATTGACATGTTTTATTTTTTTATTGATTATTTAAAGGTTAATTAAACTCATTAACTTAAACATATAAAATATTTTAAGGTAAAATTGTAAATTAGATGAACAGATTATCTTATTAAATATGAACAGAAACCGATTTGGAGTAATGTTAAAATTCCCGAACTTTTAGTTATAGTACTAGTAGGTATTAGGAAAAAGTCTATAAAATAAGTATATTGATCGCCATTTTTAATATTTCGTTCTATAAAGAAATATATTAAGAAAAATCTATATGTATTCATATATTTTGTAATATTTTGTAATACTTGTTTTTTTCACGTGTATTACACACATATATATAAATATATATATATATATATATATATATATATATATATGTATGACGAATATAGTTATTATTATTCTAAAATTACTTGTTCATAAATAGTGCTTATAATGACTAAGCTTGTTCAACAACAACAACAAAATCAGTTACAAAGTATTCGAGCGTTTGTTTTAAATATTTATGCCCAAATTAATATATAAATTGCGCATTACGCAACAGAAAAATTAGGACATTCAAAGAATTGATATCCTAAGAGCTCCATAAATAAAGAAGAAAAGACGCTCATAAATGACCATCTTGTAAAAATCTATAAGGCGCATGCGTCTGGCGCACATAAAATGATGAATATTTCCTCGTGCCAATAAGCTTCTTCAAAAGGCAGCAAAACGACAGCGATAAAAATAATAATAATATCCACAAGGTGTAAATCGCGGTTTTACGAGTACATCACGACACTGTATAGATAAATTCATAAATTTCTCGATCGCCCTATTTTTCGTCTGCTGGGAGAGCCACCAAGGCAAAACTCTATGCTAGATGACTGAAACATTCTTTGAATATTATATTATGAAGCTATAACTCCTCAAGGAACGTGATTACTAGGTAACGAGTGGCCAATTACGAGAAAGGCATCGATAAATATTCAATTATTTACAATGTCGCAAGATCCCCTATGCAAGTAATTATAATCGAGCAACTTCAAAGCTTATGAGTTATTATTATTGTTGTTATTATTATTATTATTCAAACTTGAGCTAACAAGCTCAAATTACTTTATCGACGATTTTTATATTCCTTAATTCACTTGAGTGCAAATAAATAGAATTTTTATCTCCATTTATTATAAATTTTATCCGTCTGCAGGTTCAATAATATGGAAAGATGTATTTTTAATGTTATTCAATTTTAATTGCAAATTATTTTTAAATTTTGAAAGGTAATATTTCGTATATTAAAAAAAGGATATGAAATTTTTAGTACTGATATTAATTATATTAATATACGCCTAATT
This sequence comes from Ceratosolen solmsi marchali, assembly GCF_000503995.2. Lineage (NCBI taxonomy): Eukaryota > Metazoa > Arthropoda > Insecta > Hymenoptera > Agaonidae > Ceratosolen > Ceratosolen solmsi. The sequence goes on along the minus strand of NW_011948412.1, from coordinate 22,065,850 downwards.
CTTTCTTTTTTGAATTTGGTTTTGTAAACATTAATTTAAACTATAGAAGAAAATGAAATAATAATTAAAATATCAATTTTCATTAATATTTTTTAAGAATAAAAGACAATAAAAATAAGTAACGTAGGATTACGAAGGTATTTAAAAACAAAAACAATATTATCTAAACTATTTATATAATATTAAATTTTTATTACAAAAAGCTTATTGATATATAATGGACTCTTAGTCAATATGAATAATTAATGTCATAATTTCTTTTTTCAGAATAGTTTATAATGAAATACATAACACCCTATATTTTGGATCCATATCTTCTAATTATTTTACATTAATATAAATAATAAAATATACAATAATTATCCAAATTTATATTGTAATTATAAGTATTAGTGTCACATTTAAACGTGTAAATGATATATATATATATATATATATATATATATAATTAAACAAGTTTTATTGTACAATCATTTAAAAAGAATAACATTGACAAACAGAATTTACAAACATTAAAAACAGAAATGAATTAGTACCCTGTAGTTTAAATATAAATGAAACAGTTAAAATAATGTTTATTTACATAAAGAAGTAAAAGATTTTTATAACAATCTTTACCATAAAAATCTGATTGTCATCTCTCAACAATTTATGTAAAACAAATAAAAAATCAATAATTATAAAATGTACATTAAGTATTACCAAATGATTTTATATAAAGAATAATCTTAGTGAAAAAGTATATATTGAACGATTATATTTAATTTGTGACAATATGTTAATCTTTGACTTATGCAAGAAATGAATACTCGCATTGTGAAAGAAATATATTAGATGAATTTAATGTAGCATTATAATTCTTAAAAAATGGTTTTCCCAAAACAAAAACTACAATTTTTCTAAGAAATTGTTAGTATTCAAGTGATAAATATAATTATTAAATTGTATTTTTAAAGTATGTAAATATTAATGTTATAATCCATTTTAAATATAATAATTAAAACCTATTAAAAATTATCGCTATTTTTTAGACGCCTACTAGAATTCGACAATGATATAATTTCAATAAATTTAATACATTAACACATACGCAATGGATTACAAATTATCTGAATATAAATTGGATTAGTGCAATCGCGATTATGTAGACACAGGAATAGTTCATCATGAGAATGATGAGTTTGGAACCCAATAAATAGCCCAACAGGTTCTTTATCTCCAGTATTTTTCAAGTTTCCATTTATGCGATGACAGCTTTGCTTCTTTCCTCAGAGCTTTTTATTACAGTGAGCTTAGCCTAAATGTCAAATTTATCGTGTTTTCTTAGGTGATGAGATCGATTATCGAATATTGTAGAAAAGTTTGCTTTTCATTGGCTCGGTACTTCTTGATCGTATAAAAGTAAGCATCATAAATTGATCCTCGCTATTACTCATTTTTCGGCCGTATCGTTTTTCTAATATATTATAAGAAATTGAAAAGGTAAAGCAACCAAAATCAATAATTTAATGGACAATTTGGTGTATCGATCAATTCATAATTTTTTTATCTCTTGATCTTATAACTGGATAATAGTAAATCGAAAACTGTTTACATGAGTGAAAACAAATACCCCATGATCTACTTATTTAGCCAATTTATGTATCAAAATAAACAATTATTTTCCTCCGTTATTCCTTCCCATTACATTTTCCTACATTTCCTCAGTTTGGAAAATCATCGAATTATATATTTTTAGTTACAATAGATTAAAAAATATTTTTTTTTCACTGTTATAATAAGGTGTATAATATCGTTTAAATAATTGAAATAATAATTTTGTTGTATTCAGTAATATCATTTTAATATAATGATGAATACTACAATTATAAGTTTTAGTGGACAAATTAAAAAATTGAATTTAATATGTTTATGTGTAATGACTAAATAGTGGATACTTTCAAAGTGGAATTTTTAAATTAATTTAACAGAAATATTAAAGTCAGTTTATTATTGAAAGCTCAGCATCGACATTTCAATTTAATAAAAAGAATTATGTAAAAGGTAAAAAAAATGTTATCAATAAATGAGAAATTTTGTAGAATTAATTTTTTTGTTTCTTGTTGCTAATAAAAATTTATAAGTAACATTCATTTCTCCTACATTTACATGTAGAAATACTTTAAATTTTAAATTTATACATATTATTGTAGCATAGCTTTTTAATGTAGCCCTTCAATAGTTATATTTATTTTTCAACGTTAAAACTCAGATTATAATTTGATAAACTATAAAATTTTAAAAATAGATATTTATAATATTCTATCATTAGCCAGATAATGTTAATTTAACATAAGAATTCTTAACTCAATAAATGTATCTCATAGTAAATAATGTATTATGAATATTTTGTCAATATGTTTTTCTTGTAAATGTACTCACACGATATATAATACATTTATTGTTTTTAGATGTGTAATATACAAATATTACATAATTTTATATGTACTATATGTATGACAGATAACTAAGTATTAATTTAATTAATTATTTGCATATTGAATATGTAAATCAAATATTGGTAATTGATTATGTAAATAAATACATTGAAAATCTAAATTCTAAATTGCAAAAGACAAATAAAATCCACAATAGATGACTAGATAAAACTAGACCAGATAAAATCGACATAAATGTACTAATATCTGTATATATAAATCAAAATTTTAATTTAGCGTTGACCGTTTATATCTAAGGAACTAAGTAAGCTTTTGCTTTGATACATAACTGTCGCTCGAGAAAAGAAGAGGGTAACCAGTCAATTTCTAAAGCTTTGCAATCAAAAGGATAAACGTAATATGCCAAGTAGGATGAAGGGTGGGCAGATACTCGTTCAACGGCAAGGTCGACACTAATTACCGTGAGCCACCTGGTGCCAACTCCCGGCCAGAGGAAATGGTAGTCAAGGCAAGTCAAGCCCGTCTCCAGCACGTGAGCCGCTTCCCCTGGAGCGTGGGCTCCAGGCGGCCAGACCTTAACCTCTCGCGGTTCGGGCGTTCGGGTTCTGGGCTCGGTGAGTGCGCCCGCGGCCTGGCACCGCGGCAACTCCCTCGTCAGCACGTGTGTCTCGCTCGACAAAAGTACTGCCTGCCAAGCAGCGCATCACCCGGAACCGCGTCACTTGTCGACTAATGAACGCCTGTACGAGCTTGCCGAGGAGCTGCCGCTCACTGTCGGAGCCTCGGCCGCCGATGCCAGCGGATGCTATTTCCCGGGTGCGCCGGCGCGGGAGCGTCGACGCGTTATGATTCTCCTCTGGCTTTTCCTCGCGGTTTAAGTGCTTCGAGCTGTCACTCGCTCCTGTGAGGATATGGAGTGCAATGAGGCTGCTACCCCTTAACTCAATTTGAGTAAGTGACAGTCTCTTGGTTTTTATAATACATCAGTACATCATTGGACGTTGAAGATGCCTCGATTGATATTTTCGTGTCATTTTACAGATAACTCGTGAAAATGTACATGAAAACTCGTAAAACCAAGCAGTTTATTAGACGAATGCGAAACCCCAGCGGAAACCAAAGACAATCATCTTTATATTTATGCACGATTCAAAGTGTTTATCTATGCATTTGATCTAGCTAAAAAGTTTATGTATTTTATCTGTCTTTGGGATTGATCTGGATAATTCAATTTTAGACAATTAGATAATGTACCTGTAATAGTTAAAGATGCATTTTGAAATCCGACATTTGCTATTAGATATTATGCATATATTAGATATTAATGAATTTTGTAACCGTTGTTAATATTTCTTTGTACTAGAGAGAAAATGTGATGTACTCGCTATTCAATATTACATTTCGCAAGAGCGATATTTCATAATGTGCTTTATATACTATCTATAAATAAGGCATTCTTAAAGTAATCCCATAATTAATACGAATAATAATAATAATAGTAGAAAAAGCAACTACAATACCAGCTGCAACAGCAATAATAATAATAATAATATAATAGTTTCAATAACAACAACAACAACAACAACAATAACGACATATCATGATGTTGGAACCAACATCCGCAATAAGCTGGAAGCAGCATTATGATGATATTAGTATTAACAATAATATGTATAAATATATATATATATATATATATATATATATTATTTATATATAAATTGGCAACTTGCACTAAACATTACAATTTTATTTTATTAATATACGAGTGTCGAAATTTTGTTGTTAAGCTATAACAAAATTACATTTGCGATGAAACTAGATTATAATTCAAATCTCATCATTAATATTTATATTTTATTTGAAATAATTTCTTTAGACTTTGTGCTTTACAATTATATTAATTTGTGCGCAACAATAAAATATAAATTCATATATTGCCAAATATAAAAAATTTTCTTTCATATTCAAATCATATTCAATATAATTTAATTATATATAACAATTCATTTAAAAATTTAATATTAATTAAAACATCAACCGAACAAACCAACGTGCATAATTTTAAAGAAATTTATCCGTATATGCGAATGCCTATAATAAATGACACTCTGCGTATATATACTATATTGTTCTTATGCATTTAGAAAATTTATAATTGTACTATTATTGAGTTTTATTGTGATTCGTAACATTCTTTAAAGACTTATATTATATAAATAAATCTTTCACCGTGGTATTAATTTAAATTATTAACTTAATATAAGATGATAAAAAATCTGCACATAATGTATAACATAAGTAAATATAGTAGAAATTTTGTTTATTAATATATGGTACGCAAGGTTATGATTGTGTTGAGAGCCACGCTACGGATTCCATGTGAGTTAAGGTCGACCTACAATACCACAATATATCTTGCACACAACAGAGAAGGCGCTGTTATATACTGAACTCGCGCAAAAGAAATTAAATTTACAAATGAGCGCAGTATAATAAAAATGATACAGTATTGCTGTTATTTTTATATTTATCATTTGTTTAGACAGGCAGTTTAAAGAAATTAGTGTGAGCGGATGGATTGGAAATATGACCTAAATAAATATTTTATTAAAATTAAAAGATTTTTTGGAATATCAGTTCGTATCATTAAAAAATCATAGTTTATCAAGAAAACATTTTAAAGGAATTTAATGAATTTTATGTATTTTGACCGCCAAGTCTCAGTTCGTTTTTCAACTAATTCCACATTGCCAAGGTTTTAGTTTTAACAATAAAAGAGAGGTTTCAATTTGTTTCAAACTGTTATTTATTAAATTATATTAAATTAAGGAAATCACATTTAAATTTGCAAACAATCTTGCATTGAAAAGCTTTAGTTACACAATAATTATAATATCGTGAAAGTGCAATTAAATTTAAACCAATTATTAATTAATCAATAATTTTATAAGATGAAGCGAATAATAATTAAACTTTTCAACTTGAAACTATAAAATCAATGCTATAAATGCCATTGAAAAATATTTAAATTAAAAACTACTAATTCCATTGCTTATACATCTTCTGTTTGTTTACAAGAAGTTGCGATCGGTTGACTCGTAGTTAATTTTAGCAGCAACGATGAGCTCAAGGTCATGTTTTCCCCGCAAACACGATAGATCGCATTGACGATGTATTTAGAGGGAAGGAAGAGGGTGTATCAAGAAAAATCCACGAAGGTGAGAGAAATATGTTGAAAATTTTTTTCTACGATGGATGAACGACAAAAAAGAGTGAGCGAGTTATAGGAGACACAGTAAGATACAGGAGTAGCTATCGGTTCTTTCCGGCTTTGATGGACAGATTGTATGTAGTGGTGAATACAAGCCAGTCAGTATTTCCATTTTTGAAGAGTACAAAAGAAAGCTCAAACAGAAATAATCATCGACTCGAGAGGCTGTAGTGTATGAGACAAGCAAATATTCATGAGCAAGTGATCACTGAAACAAACAACGACGAAAGCTAAATTCGAGCTCTTTTTCCGTTGATTGCTCTTTACCTTGTTTTTTTTACTCACAATACAGACCAATTAATCTACCAACCTCTACCTATCAACATTATATAATGAACTAATTAGACTAGACGAATCTCAGAGGAAAATTACGGAGAAGCTCTTGCATATTACATTTGGCTTCGAATCGATTATTTATAAAAGCCTTTTTAGCACCGGAGCTCTCATTATTATACTATCATATAATTTTTATTTTTGCTTGTGTATTGCTTGTTGCTATTTTTATTTGTAATTTTACTAATTTCAAGTTGGAATAGAAAGAAGAAAATCTGAAAAGTCGACTCTTATACGAAGGCGTTTTATTTATTTGTTGTCTTTTGAATAAAATAATTCACTGTTATTTATTCATCCTTCAACACATTGTTCTTTATTATCTTTTTACGATTTTCTAACTTAATTCTATTCCATTCAACTACGTAACATTGTTTGGAGCAGAATTGCACATAACGATTTTGAAATCGACGTGAAAATAGTGGATCGAATAGTAGTAATCTTTGGCAGTCTTACACTTTTGTCCAATCTCTTTTCCAAGTCTGAAACGCTTTAATGTTCGAATATTTTTTATAATATAGCAAGACACGTATTAGTATTGTCTTTTACGTATAATAATTTATCTAAAATTAAAAAAATTATTAAATTACACACACATACACGCACGCACTCACGCACTCACGCACGCACGCACACACACACACACACATATATATATATATATATATATATATATATATGAATTATAATTATAATCTTATAATCATACGGCTTTTTATAAGTAAATTAAGTTTAAGTGGAACAAAAGTGGGATTGAGATAGGTATTCGTATGTATTGGCTTTGAGTTGATACAATGGTATGAAGAATGAATGTATTCGCTTTTATGTATAAAAACTAGTATTTACAAACAATTATTAGCAAATTAAAGACCTCTATGAAAATGTAGATTATATATTTATATCAAACATTTAATATAAATAAAATTTTTATGGAGATTTTCGAGTATGTATAATACAGAATTTTTTTCTATTAAAAAAAAGTACTTTACAGTTATATATAGCGGTTTTATTTATTTAATCGTAAAATAAATTTTAAAATTATTTCGATAATTTTTTTTTATTTACTTATAATAAGATTTAATTAAACGAAGAGTTTATTGTTGATGTATATAAAAATCGAAATAAGAAAGAGACTTTTACTTTTCAGTGATAAATAAATTGAATGTCAGTTATTACGTCCTATTTTAGATTTAAAACATAGTGCAGATGCCGGAGTATGTTTCCTTTTATTTTTTCATGATACACTTTATAACGCACATCAACACCCACCATCTTGTTATCTTCAAATTGACAAGTCTAGCGTGCTGTCTAGTGAAGTTGATTGTTTCTTAACAGTAGATGCAATGTCTTGCAAGAGTTTTGATTACTAGTTATAAGGGATTAATTAATTACATACCTCACTATCTTAAATATGTATTTTAATAATGCATAGTAAGGCTGTATACGCGTTACTTCTGTTTTTATTGCTCAGGCGCGGGAAAAAATATCGAAAAGCGTGGGTGACATAAAGGATCTAATGAGTCTAGTCTGATCTTCATTTATAATTTTCCTCTTTACTGTCTTCGGTGCTGTTTTATTAATTTGTATCTCGTGATTGTTACGAACAACAAAAATAGGTTGAGGTGCAACATTTTCATAAGGAAGTAAGGTTAAAAATTCATAATAAGTAAATATTTTAGATTATGTTAGTATAATATATTCTTTGAAATAATAAAGCGAGTAGAATTTTTCTTTTCTATTTAAAATCTTTTCATAGTAAAAATTTGAACTAATAAGAAATTTTTTATCTTTAAAGGACCAAAGTGTAGAATTAAATATGGCACATCAAGTTCATAAAAATGTAAGGAATGCAAACCAAGCAGAAATTTTGCGATCTTACCAAAGGGATAATGATTTAATATCTGATATGAGTGAACGAATAACTGATATTTTACACAGATATAATTTGTACAGGAATTTTTCACGTTACACCAAGTCTGACATATCTGCAAAATTACTTTACTTTATATTTACTTCAGGATTAGGTAATCAAACTCTCGGTGAAGAATATACTGGAATAATACAAGCAAATTTAAGCAAATACAAAATTCCTTCTTTAATGGTACATAAAATTTATATAATTACATAATTGGATAAAACATTTAATGAGTTTATAACAAAAATTTCATAGGTAAGGATAATGTCAGCAATACTTGATTATTTTGGAGAAGAAATATTAATTAAAATATTTAAAAAATTACAAATCACTGTAAATAAGAATGACTGTAATTTAAAATCTGAAACTAAATTATTTTTAAGTATGTTTATTAATAAATTATGCATTGTATTACCTACCTTAACTATGGTTCATCGGGGATTATTTTATATTTTTGGAAGATACTATAGTATAGGAAGAAGAGTAACTAGAATAGATTATGTAAAAGTAAACTTTATTTTACGTTAACTATTTTTGAAAAATATATATTAAATAGAGTAATTAAAATTCCAAACATTTTGTTTTTAGATATATGGACCACTTTCGGATAATAATCTCAATTGGATTCTAAGAATTTTGGGTTTCATAACAATTACTCGGTGTTTGTTCCAACTTTGGCAATCTAAGAAGTCTAAACTGGAAATTATAAATAAAGACACAATGTTTGATAATAACTCAATTAGTGAATGTCAATTGTGCTTAGAGTATGTATCGGTTAGCACAACTCCATGTGGACACTTATTTTGTTGGGATTGTTTAACTGAATGGCTACAAACTAAAAGTCAATGCCCTATTTGTCGAGAAACTGTAATTTCATCCCGAATTGTTCCATTAATGAATTTGTAATTGAAGTACAATATTGCTTACTAAAATTAATAATCATGTACAATATTCCTAAAGTGAAAGAGAACATATTTTATACAAGTATATGAATTTTAAATATATTTAATATTTTTATTACGAACTTATAAGATACGCAAAGAAAGAAGAAAGCAGAAAATTAAATAAAAAAACTGATTTTAATCGTTTATCTACATAAGTTTCTTTCATCTTTACAGTAAATGATACATCAGTAAATGTGTTTTAAAAGTTTTGAAAATAACTAATATGAAAAATATATTTGAAATCTGCAAAAAGATAAGCACCACATGCTTCCTACCAAATAATACATTTGTAAAAGGCAAGTATTGACTACACGATGTAATCTTCTCATGAAATATAATAAATAATCTTCTAATCTAAGCGTACTAATTAAAAATGAAAAAAGAAATATATATATATATATACACATACACACACACACATATATATATACATACACACATACACACACATATATATATATATATATATATATATATATATATATATATATATATATATATATATATATATGTACGTATTATTGACTCCACAATATATACAAAAATATCAAGTTATATTACACATTGCGCGCTTCTACAGCGCGTCTACTCATCTTCGTTAATTATTTATGTTTCTTGTAACTTTTACCCATAATAAATAATAATGTACAATAATCATGTTGTTCCACTTATTTAACATCGTTTATAAAATTTCCAGAATATCAGAAATAGTCAATCTCAATTTCTTGTTATTGGGCCTCGAGTTACAAGAATGCATAATTTTTCCATACAATTCTCTGGATTCATGCTATATATATGCATATGCATACACATGTATGTGCACACACATTCTCTCTGTCGCAACGCACTCATACTAGCACTCACACACGTATGCTTATTTAATTTATAATTTTTGATAATACTTAAGCATATATTACAGTCCTGTGAAAATTAATCTTTTTACTTATGATTAAAAAATTTGTATGAAAAATGTATAACTTCATTATGAATATCACTATAAAACATCCTAATTCATTTAGGATTATCAGAAGACAATTGACTAAAAATTGTATACAGTTCTAATGATTTCATTTACAAGTTAATTATTAAAATTACAAAAATTTCGATCATTAAATTAATTAAAGAAATAATATACATTGCGCGTTTTAAAAAAAAAGAGAAAGAAAATCGACGATAAAATTTTGACAGGATCTTAGTCGCATTTTCATGCTTCGAATTCCATATGTCATTCTTATAGCTTAAGGCCCGGATAATTCGTTATAAATCCATGATTCGTGGTGTAATCGAGCCGTTGCTGAAGTACGTCTCATGTCACAAGGACGTACGTTGCACCGATAGTATGCCGACCTTCTCCGCAAAATTTCCGAGCAACTGGCCGATGCCCGTCGTCTCCGAGTTGTCCTTCATCTTCAAACCCACTGTCTGATTGTAGACGTTGTAGAATATCTGACGCAGGCACTCGAGTCTGCTTTGACGTTTCGTGTGTCTAGAAATTTGAGGTTTTCTTTTTCTTTTTTTTTTAATTATCCAATAAATATGAATTTTATTGGTTGATCCACGCCAGTCTACTTGTAGGCATGCTATACCAATTTTGCACTTTCGATTGTTACTTAATTTGTATATGGTGTATTATCTAGATGCATTCTGACGCAATGATAAAATATAGAAATTACAATTACCGCGAAATTATATATTATATGTTTTTAACAAAATGTTAATTCTAAAAAATCTTTTATGATTTTTAGAATCTGCACAAGAAAATTTAATACATCATTCGAATGAATAATGTCTATTATAAACTGCAATTTATTATGTAGCCATTAAAATTAAAATTAATTATAAATTCATTAAAAAATGTATTAATTAAACAGTTTCAATATTTGTACAGGAAGTAAAATATTCTACGAGTAATATTGCATATAACTATTACTAACTAACGAGAATTATATCATTATGATTATTCATGTTATTATTACTTAAATCACTTATCAATGAATACAATTATCAAGAATTTATTACATAGCCATTGAAGTGTGTCTTAAAGAAACAAGTAAAATTTCAACGCCGTATTTATATTCGGGCATTTATCATTATACGACATTATTTAATCTCTAAATATTATAATTTACATTCTTTTATACAAAAATAACAACGTATTATAAAAAAAATAATTTGACAGCTATTTTTTCGTCATTTTCCACGTCATAACAAATTAAAAATGTAACATAGCTTAAAAACCGAGAAGTACACATATTAAAAGTTTAATAAAAGTACATCTGTTACCTATCATTCTAAAAAGAATTATAATATTTCGAGACGGCTGACTATAATTTAAATTTTCAAGGGTTCTTTTATCTCGTTCTTTTTTGGTTCGCGATATTAGAGTATATATAATGAAAATCTTGAGTTTGTAATTTTGAGTGTCTCTTCACTTTTTTGCCATATGCGTATTAAAGGGTCCTATTTTTATAATAAGGCAATACATGTTTCACATGATCGTTTATATTTAGAAATTTTTAGAGCGTAGCACGGACACATAATTGAGAGAATACTCTTGATCCCATAATTGCGTTGTTCTTTATTATTTTAACTTATATAATTTTTTCTCTGATAATTGTATAATGTTGGTGACAACGAATATTCATAATATGTATTATTTACAACGTATCATTTAGAAAATTACATAAAAATGATTTCATTGCACATTTCAAGTTTAAATAAAGCAGAAAATATGTAATAAATAGACTTCCATCATCACCAACCATCATCACCAACCATACTTACAAGTAGCTGCACGAATCTTCTTCGATAACGGTTGTGCTTGATTCCTGAGAAGTCTGGCCCCCGGAGGTCGAACTGGCGAAACTGGAACATGGTAAGCCGTCCGAAAGATTGGGCGCGTTGGCGGTGGTGGAACCTCGTAAACTTCCGGTGCCGCTTATCATCTGCCAGGAACCGCCGGATGACGAAGACTCATTGCGTTGTCGGACACGACCTGGTACCGGTACCGCCACCGGGGACGTCCGGTTGCTTGGCAGCGGCGATCGCGATCCATGATTCGAAGCGCTATCCTTGTTTGATGAAGAGTAGAGCGACCACGGCATTACATTACTGTACATTAAGTTACATTTCATTGACGTTAGACGTGATGTTCCAATACGATGTTCTCACATTTGAATATTACATGACTATAGTTTATGCTTCTCATTTCAGGATACTACCTTGATATAGTTTCTAGTAGAAAAAGCATTACTTTTTTTTGCGTTTTTTTTTAAACAGAGATTTATAATTATATAAATTATATATAACAATGTACTTATAACTCTGAGTAAGTTCAAAAACGAAGTTTCGCAAATGTGTCATTTAAAAGAAAATTTTTAGTTTTACCTAATCGATAAAATGTTGCTGTCAATAAAATTAAAGTCAATTATATAAAAATTTTTAGAATATCAACTTATATCGTCAAGCTATTCATCAAGTTCAATAACCACGCCTTTTCTCTACCATGAATTATTCACTACTATACAATTTATACTATACACTTATACAATTTATATGCCATTATTTATACTTACATTTCAATTTGTGTATTTAAAAACATTATTTTTACAAAATAGTTTCTACTTTTTTGTTTAGTTCACTAATAAATTATTCAACAATATTTTAGATTAAAATAATTGATATATCGCTCTATAAAATTTTTCTCCTTTTTTATTTGACTCTATTTTACTTTGATATCTTCTAGTTGTGTCTATATATATATTGTTGGCAGCTCAATCTCCACTTCATATAGTGTGGCTCACGACACAATTCGCTTTTAATGGTCGTTGGTGTTTGGTAGCTTCACAAGCGGAATGTATATATTTATTGACGTAATACCGAATGCAAGCTATAATTTAAACAAAATCAAAGAAAAGGGATACTACGAGATTCGGACTTACATAAATTTCTCAACTTTTTAAAATTTGATGCTGAAGTGATTTATTTTGCTTTTGTGGATTTTTGGAATTCATAATGGGTTTCAATTAGAAACATATAACAATGACGAGATTATGATGCGAAACAACTTCATCTAAGGAGCTTAAGTAGCAGAATACAGTCATCAGCGCGTGGAAGATTTTCTATATTGTAGGCGAGTGACTGGTGGGGTATAAGCAAATGGGTGACATACCTGTCGGTCAAATGATTAACGTTACAATCCTAAGCAAGATGATCTTCTACCAGACGTTTTGAAGCAGCGTGAAGTTACTAGTGGACTTTCAAATGAGACTCGTGTGGTAAAGTAGTACAAATCCTATCATGATATATTTCCCGATCATGCAATCCGAGGATAAGATCCTGTTCTGCGAATGGTTTTCTTTCGACTGAATGCAGCTGTTTAAATTAAAATAAACACAAGGCAAAACATCGTTAAAACTAAAACAAATCATACTTTGTCTTCCTTCATACATCAAGGTAGAGCGATGCTTTCCGATAAAAGAAAAAAATAGAAAGAGAGAGTGAGAGTGAGAAAGAGAGAAGAGAGAGAGAGAGAGAGCGAATAAAAATAAAAGGTAAGAATGTCATTGGAAAGGGAAAAATGACGAATAAAAAACTGCTTGAGCGATAATTAGATTAAATACCCATTGCTATGTGCTTCTTCTTGGCTATCCAAGGATGTACAGTGGAAGACAGAGGGGGGATTGTTGTCCTGGCTATCCCTGCTATTTTGGCTCACGTTGCTACAGCAACTGTTGAGACTAAGATTTGAGCTGACGGAGCTGAGTGGTACCACTGATTCCGTATCAAACATAACGTTGTCTAGCTGAGAGTCGCTATCGTTCCTAAGTACCACGTGCTTAAGATTGCTGTGGCGTTTGTTCACACTGAACTCCTCTTCATGGATGTGCTTGAGAAAGTAGAAGCAGAAATAGAAAATCTCTTCGCCTTTGGCCAGTCGGTCGTGGAGGTCGTGACCAAATAGCATCCAGTCGTAAGCTATTGTCAGATATAACAGCTGCTGTGCACTTAGTGATGTGTGGATGACGCCATCAGCCCACAAGCTTATTCGCAACAACGAAATGAACAGAGGCGTACGGTCCCAACCTATGAATTTGCATTAATAGAAAATCTTTATTTTTAAAAATCAATACAATTTAAAAGTAATTTATTATAAACTCCATATTCAAATGTTGTCAAAATTGATAGTATATCTATATATGTTTGTTATATTACAATTATAAAAAAATTTCTTTATTTTTAATCTATATGCTGAATACTATTTGATTGTAGTTAAAGTAAAAAGTAAATATTCTATCCCTATCAACTATTAGGTTATAATTAATACACAAACGCGAGCACACACAAACAAATGTTTACATATAAATAAATGAATTTATATGGATAAATTTATTATATCTAATCGTTGAATTTTATTGTACACTAGATAATTATTAAAAAGAAATTTTTAATACTTGTATCTCTTCTCCAGATGAAGGCAAATTCTAAAATATAAACTTTGTAAACTTTAAAATATAGCACACAGTAATACCATAAATTATCCTATTTAAATTCATCGACGTAAGCTAATGCTTTTTAAATATTCAACGTAATACCTGATATACAATGAATAAGCATCCCACTACTACTATCGTTCAGGTATCTTAAAATTAGCTTAAAATAATTTTGTGTAAGATTGACTAGGTCCCAGACTTGATACTGCTCCCAATTTATACGGAGCTGGGAGGATATTGAATCCTCTGGTACACCAATTTCAGCATCTACATGTGTTTGAGACCAATCGAAAACCAAACCCATGGCCAGATAGTCATTTTCTCGGAATTCTTTGAAAAATTCGCAGCCTGGATACGGCAAAGATATAATTGTAAAATCGGAGTACCTTCGTTCTTTATCAACTTTTTCTGAAGAAGTAACACTAAAAGATCAAATTATAATTTAATTATTTTGTCGAAAACATTTTCGCTTCGATTTCAGACTAAACTAGCAACTTACTTCATGCCAAATTTAACTTTCTTTTTCTCTACCATAAAATCAATTATTGTTCCTACATTAAGTGTTTTCAATAATTTAATATCTTGGTGTCTGACTTTGTCAAAAAGTTGCCAGTCACTCATCACAGATTCTCCAGTTCTATCATCATCAACCTGTTGTTGTAGCGTTCCAGGTGTTTCATTACCAGCAAAAAAATACTCAAGCCCAGATCTACCATAAATCTCTGGGCCACCTGATAATGTAGCAGATCGACAAACGTGCCTTCCTTTATATAATATAACAGGTAGCGGAAATCGCGAGCGACATCTTGCAAATCTTGCACTTTTCATTAACTCCTGAGAAGTAATTCTTTGTTAAATTTTCTACTAATTAATTTTAATTTTATATTACTCTGTTTATTGTATAGTTGTCGTTAATTAGCAACGATAAGGATTATAAATGAATTATTCAATTATTTATTAAACTCTACATGTACCTTCAATTTGTTAACATCATAGATACTTTCATAAATAGTTTCAGTAGTTCGTTGTAAAGGTGGTGGGGTGTCGCAGACATTTTGATTACGATGTTTTTCATATTCTAGAATTATGAGGTGACTGGGATAATGAGCGCTCAAATCACCACTATTATTACTTATTATTGTATGTGTGTAGTCCAGATCTGCGAGCAGTATACATCTCTGCATAATAGCTTGACCCTATAATGAGAAAAATATGAAAAGATATTGTTTAAAGTTCTAATTATTATTAGACTTTTCATTTAAATCAAAACATTAATATAATATAATATTAGATGTATGTGTTGTAATTTGATGAAGATGATGTAGATGTAAGTTACATTCTAGTTGATTAAATTATAAAATATACAATTATAAAATGAATACACTATATATATAAAATTAGATATACACAAGCACACACATATCCATGCATATGCATGATAAAATCAAATTTTAATTCGTATATTTATAAAAACACATATCTATAAAATTATATAAATAAAAAAAATTATTTGAGAATTCAATGAAATAATGATTTTAATTTTATTGTAACTAAATATGATTTTTAATACATACCGTACTATCTGCATCTTTAGCTCTATAAGTATTTTTAGAAAAATATTGTAGTAACTCATGTAAATCCTTGGTAGTAATATCGGTCATATTTATGGAATCCAGATTGACGGTTAAATTGTTGAATATATTTACTAAATATTAGCGTCTGCCAAGGTGTTTTACACGTATAAAATAGAACTAATTTTAATATCCACGACATAACATCACAATTTCTCATTCGCAATAATTCTTTTGATGCACAGTTTTTATCAACTTGATTTTAGGACAGTTTGATAAATTTTTGAATACAGTTTTTGTTACTGAAAATAAATTGGTAATTTCAGAATTTGTATTTCAGAATTTAGGATCTGTATCAATATTTATATTACTATATTTATGTAATAAAGGTCAAATTTAAGATATTATTTAACATAATAACAAATATTATAATATAACTATTCTAAGTTTTTGAAATAAAAATTCATATAAAATTAGTCATTAAATAAGTAAAATAGCTACATATGTAAGAACTAATATAATATTAAAAGATAAAGCATAAACAATGGATTAGTATAATGGAAAGTATATACAATTGATAGACATGTTTATATGTGTATATGCAATATGTATATAATATGCATTTTAGTGCAACAAATCATAAGCTATTGCTATTTATAAATACTTTTTATTTTTACAATTCTGCGATAAATCTTATTATCAATAAATTTACAATTTATTTTTGGAAATAGTCTAATAAATGTTAATTTTAGAGAAATTAATTTGTTCTATTTTAAAATAAAATTTGTGTAATAAGACAATTTAAGGGAAAAGTAATTTTAAAACTTATTCATATAACAAAATAATGATCATTTATAAATATTATGCTATATATTTCTAAAAATCAATTCAATTATATTATTTATCAGTTTGAAATTCACGTTAAAATTATAGTTATCTTATCTATTAATGATATGAAATAGAATTATTATAAACATATCAATTATAAAAAATAAATTCCATATATTCTAATATATATGCAAATATTTTTTTGCTAACAATAAAAACTATGAAATCCTTTGATAAAAAATCATTTAGAGTAGATATATATGTTCCAATATTTTGCATAAAATTTTCTAATTCTAAAAAAATAATTAACATCGTTTAATTTTGGTTTAAATAGTACAAGAAATGTAGTATTAATATAATATATAGGATTGTTATTTTTAATTAATATTTTATAATGAAAATTTGTTATAATTCTTTGAAATTTTGACATTTGTTTAAATATTTAATCAAGGTTAGGAATTTCAACTAGTTTTCTTCAATGTAAATAAAAATGAAAATAAGATTCTTAATTGGTTATAAAATTTTATTAAATAGAGCAAGAAAACAAGTACAATTATAGAATAGATATTCATAATAAGGTGACAATGGCAATAAATTCCATAATCTCATTGTCATTAAATTATTTCCACATCAAACATGCTTGACATTATAAACAACAAATTAAAATTATTTTTAATTTACTCTATTCTACATATATACTGATAAGTGTCAATGAAATTTCTTCCAGGGTATTATTTGAAATTTATGAGACATTCGAATTCATATAATTAGTTAATATAACTATTGTTACTCCAAAAATCACAAAACAAGGAAAAGGAACACATATAAATTTCCAAATAAAACACAAGGGTTACTTCATAAAAACATAAGTGACACAACAAATATTGGCGCGGAATTGGTGGGGCGACTCAAATTGAAAATAATTCTATTACGTGATATTTTTTTCTCTCTTATGTGGAGGGAAACTTTCACACTTCGGGACTCCTTAAGAAAAAACTAACGTGAAAGAGTGCTGCGCACAGTCTCGTGGCTCTGACAGCGAACATAACCTCGTAGCCACGCATGCCGTGTGTCGTCGTACACAAGCTGAAAGGAAATGTGAAAATACAAGCAGTTGAAAATGTACGTGCATCCTCACAAAGGTTTATTGTTTTTTTTTTTCATCACGATAGTTCACTCAATGTTGTTAATAATTATACAGCGATCCAAAAAAACGTGAAGGACATGCAAATACATACACACACGGGTCGAAGCAAAATACTATTCAGTGCCTGCGTTTTCTTATTGGAGAGTGCGACCTGTTTTTATCCTTCTCTATCTTTCTTTTATGCACACTTCTTTTTACTCTTTTTCTGAGTACAAGGGAACGAGGTCGCGTCACGAGTGTCTCTCTCTAACGTGTTCTATACACTGTACATATATTTACAGCTGAAATTTATTATGTATATAGATATATTTTTATACAACACTGCGTATATTTTATCACATAACTGCGGACGCGTAGATTTATATTATCACGAGGCATTAAGTTTCTATTCTCTCATAATTTTCTTCCGTGTTTGTTTCGTCTTCACATTATCATAACATTTTTACAAACGTTTTTTATTGCTTTTTTCCATTACGTAGGCATCTATCGTGTTTTGATGCAAGGTTGGCAAATTCCATTTTATTGGCAATGAGTTCAAAAGTTTAAGGGGAATATTATTCTCAGTAAATGCTTGCTTCAGTATATATAAAAAATTACAAATTGATGTAAAAGGTTGTTTTCAATTATATAAGTATATTATATTAACAATTATGTCATGTAAATTTATGTCTTAAAAAATAATACAATTTAATTACATTTTAATTAATTAATATAACGGCATTTGGCTGATACCTTCTTAAAAGTCAACAATAGTTTTCAAATGTTTTTTTTTAAACCTTCGAACGATTAATTTGTATTATGTGTGACTGTATTCAAAGTCCTTGGTAAGATTACGGGTAAAATAATTTGTACTTTGTTAGCTTCTCGAAATAAGACTACTTGAAGTGATTGTGGCTTAAAGTTGATCTGACTTGAAAGGAATATTTTAGTTTCTGATTAATTTAAGAATTTAATATGTACATAATTCATATAATGCAACGAAACAATACTATAATTTATTGAAAAAAATAAAAAATTTAATGCAGAAACTTCTGAGACTACTGAATAAAACAAATAAATGTATTATATAATTAAAACATTTTCTAATACGTGAATAGGTAATTAATTTTTTATATTATATTCGATTGATAAATTATGTAATTTTTCATTAATTCACTTTAACGAATGAGATATGTCATTTTTAACAATTAATTATTACCTAACGTCAAATTTATTATTATTTTAAATCATTAAACTTTTTGCCATTGACTATTTTTAAGAGAGAATCTTTAATTAAATGACATTCAAATATTATACTTTTATTTAATTATATTAATGTCTATATTAAACTTAAAGCTTTATTAAAATAAAGGAATTTTGAATTATTTAAGTTATAGACAATAAACATTTGAACAATTTCTGATCAATGCGAAAAATATATAACTGTTTTATAATAACGTTCCTGTAAATAATCAACTAATAATTTTTTCGTTTTTCTTTTAAAGTAATATTTTTGTATACTCGTTACTGCACTACGAATTAGAAAATAAAAAACTATTGTTTGTTCTTCAAAAAATTTTTAAACGTCTCATATTTCTCTTTAATTACTCTTTACTTAAAAAAAGTTTCATAATTATTCATCAAATGATGTAAATAATTATATTAGTTTATAAAACACATGTACTCATAGTACAAAATATAATTAACCATTTTTAATATTGTAGTTGAAGTAGGAAAGGATTGGTTTCATGCAATCCATATTTTTCAATAACTTCAGTATTGATAGTCTTTTGTAATTTACTTAATAAACTTCAATTCTTCATATATGTAATAATAATAAGTAATAAAAGATATTATTGATATTTAAAACGATCAAAATTTGTAATATATTACTTTCTTGTAAGTTTTAAAAAATATTGACGATTCAGAAAATTAAACGAAATTAAACAGTAAGAGATGCTATCAAAGTAATTAAATATTTTATTTGAAGTATTATTGGTGAAGTATTGTTCAAGTATCGGTATTTTTACTTATCGGTTTGTATTATCGGTATTCATACTAATAAGATTTGTAATAATGTATAAACAAAATTTTAATGATATTTCTGTTTGCAAAACATTTTTAGAATATATTGTATAAAGGAGACTTATTAATATTAAATTTGTTCATTAATAACACTAATAAATTTATTTTATTCAAATTAAATTAAATTCTCGAATTAAATAGAAATAATATTTGTTGTTCACTAGAATAGAATGCTATGTTCCTAATTTCATAGAAATTTTTAATTTTCTTTTATCTAAATTAGATCATTTTATAATTTGCCGGTATTTACTGTAATTTAAAAATGAAAAAAAAATTATTAGCCATTGAAAATCTTTATATTTATTAATTATAGATTTTATATATTATTTATATTTAAATTATAATTATTCCATTAATTTTAGTTCAACTATTAAATTAATAAAGTAATCTCAGCAGTATATATATTTGATACACTACCATAATATTAGACCTAATCTAAACAGAATCAGATAAAATTATCGAACTTTAGCTTCAAATTATGTATATTAATTACATTTTTTATGAGTAAATGAAAATAATTTTTTACCATTTTATTTATTATTTATTCTTACTATTATTATTACTTTATTTATTATTATTTTATATATTACTATTACATTTATTACATTATAATTTTACAATACATAGTTTAATTGCTATTTTGGATACTGTATATGTATAAAATATTTCAAATGAATATCATAAATTAAATTTTGTTCATCAATTTTTCTTAACTGATTACTTGATGCGTTAAAATATTTTAAGAAGAAAACATATTAAATTAATTTTTATATGACTAATATCAGAAATGCTATTTTATTTTTAGTATATGTTGACATTATATTGTTACATTGCATATTAATTATTTGAATCAGTGAACTATTGTTATTTTAATTTTTTATTAAATAACGAAATTATTGAAATAATTTTTTATTTATTTTTGTACAATTATATTATTAAAATTTATTTATTTATTTTGATATAAGGAAATTTTATAAAAATGAATTATATTTATTTACGTAATTGAAGTATTTTATTAACGTGTATTATATTATGTTCCTAAATTGGATGTATGTAAAATAATTTTTAATATTATTAAATTTTGATTTTTTAAAAGGAATATTGTTTAGTTATATTCATAACTTTCAAATAATACGAATCAGGTTAGTATTACGGATATAAGATTTGAATTTAAAATGCCTTATTTAAAGTATAATTTAATGTATAAGAAAAGTTAATTAAGAAAAGTAATTTATGTAAATAATTAATAAGTTTATTTTAAATATATTTATGTAAAATAGCTGAATTAACGATAATGTAAGTATTTATTTAATATAATATAATATACAAACACAGTATATAAAAAAATTTCTAATACACATTCAATTTATTATGTGGTGTGTAAAGATATTAATATGTGTACTAATAATTAACTCAAATATTAAATAAATTTAAGTAGGTTGTAAGTTTATAAAATTATGTAGTATGTTAAATTAGGTTCACTAATTTCAAATTAAATACGTAGTATGAAAAATCTTATTCCTCCTGTAATGATTAATTTTTTTATTTCATATTTTCATTTTCGAACATTATAAAAGTGTTATTAAACATAAGAAATAAGTTTTTTTCTTTCATTATAAGAAATAAAAAAAAATTAAATGTCATTTACGATTTAATCTAATTGTATTCACATCTCAGTTAATGTTGAATTGTTCTTAATGGTGCTAATATACGTATGCTAATATACGTAAATATTATAAATAATATATACATTTATAGATAGGCAAATAACAACTATTTTAATTTGAATAAATAATATAATTTTCATGATTTTATGATTATACAGTTTTTACATTAAATAATAGAATAAATAAAGTATCTATTTTCTTGCATACCTTAAGGATTAAATAAGAAAATGTATATAGTCTATTTAAATAATAAATACAGAAGCCAATGCAATATCAATAATTGCAAAGAACATTGTATGAATTTCTAATTAATTTGTTAAATAAGCCAACATAATTAAATAATTTGAGTAAAACTTGTTAGTGTGTAATATGATAATATTCAAAAAATTAATGCATTATTTTTATGATTAATTTAGAAATTTAGAATTAGATTAATTTAGAAATTGAAAAATTTTAGTTAATAAAAATAGTTTGGAAGTTTATACATGACATGAATAAGATGAAAAGGTAAACAAGTTAGTTGATTGGATTTATAATTATCCGTGCATGTGAGTGAGTATAACTTAGATAACTTTGTGATATTGATTTCATAGCGTAAGGATACCTTCAATGACTTGGATTCAGAGGCTTTTATATACTAAGTACCTTTTATAACTTTGTGTCGACAACGAAAAAGAACAGACATCAGTTAAAGTCTCCTTTAAGAAAGAAATCCTAGAAATCCTTAATATTCTGATTACATTGCAAAATCTTAGCGAGTGCATGGGAAGTTCTTCCTGTGGCTATATCATCATAGACGTGATTTTGTTAACGGATAATCTATCATAATTTTCAATCTCATAAGGATTTACTCAGTTCAAAAATTGAATTGCATAACGAATAATAATGTTCAAGGAAAGAAATATCGAACATATAAATTATTCAGAAGAACTGTTTGTCTTAATTATAGAAACAATGAATTTTGCATTTCATTATTGCATTTGTTTAATTTTTTTTTCTTATGGTACTTTTTATTAATAATATATGATATTAAAACATATTTTGATCACTGAATCAACTTGTTAATGACATGCTTATCCTAAGAGATTTTTTTATATATTAATTTATATTTTCAAAAATATATTGATTGAGCCTTATAAAGCTATTGGATTTTTTTATTTAACAGAATTGAACTTTATTAGATACGGATTTTGAAAATAAAACTAAAAAAATTATTTGTTTACAGCCTCATATAAAGCTAACACTTAAATGATTTATTTATAATATTTTAAAACATAATTTATCAAAATAATCGGTTTCAATAAAATGAATATTATATTCTATATATTATATTCTATATTCTATAAAGTGAATCAAATTTTTATAAAATATTTATAATAATACAAATAATATAAAGAAGCAAATATAACGCAAAGCTCGATGTAAATATGTATAATGCAATCGCTTTTGAAATTTGATCTGTTGATAGAAAAAATATTACTAAGCAATTGCATAAAACCGCGCTTCTACGAATGTATAAAAATTTTAATTGGATAATATTTCAAGAATATAGTAGCAACGATATAATTACATAAAATATCAAAATATTCATTATGTATGCACTATAATTTTCTAATTAAGGTAAACAAGAAATTATTTTAAAAAGAAAACATTTTTTCATCAATTATTGCAACTGCATGACAATATAAACATTATTAAAAGAAATTCTCGTAAAATATTTGTTAAATATATTCAACAATTCTATATTGTCATATGAAAAAAGAGAAATAACATAGAATCTTTATAGTTGTGAATTTCAGATTTTCACAAGATTTTTAATTAATTTGTTCAATTTAGTTTTTCTATTCAACTATTTGTCAAATTTTCATTATTATCAGTAAAATATCGAATATAAAGTAAATAATTAAATACATTATTATTGTATTATATTATTGTATTATTGTATTAATAAAAATACACTTCCATAGCTTCCTAATATGGATAATTATTTTTAAATTTAATGTTTTTAAATTTTACTATAATTACGGAAATGTTAGTGGAAATAGTTAAAGTTGATCTGACATTTTGTTAGTTAAAGAAACAAACAATAGTAACAAATGGATTACAGAAAAAACATTAAACAATATATCTTTAGATACATCAGGATAAAAATAAAAACATAATAATAAATTTATCTTAAATGAACTGCACGGAATGAGCAAGGATAAAAAACAGCAAAATAGCCGAAATATATTATTTTTTCGATAAATGGGAAAAAAATGTATTTTATAAACTCATTTTTGTTCGTAGTTTGTTCTTCATTAAATTACAATTCCTGGTTTATATAAAAAATGTAATATTTATTTTATAGTAATTATTTTGTAAATTATATACTAATTATATATACATTTTAACATTCTCAGTGTGATAGGTAATATTTAAATTTGAAAGATATTCATGTAATTATACAATGATTGACATTAGTAATTGTAAAATATTTTGCAAACTAATTAAATATAGACTACCAAATTCATTCATATATGATCACATTTACTGCCAATTTTAATTTTTAATCTTCGAGGAGAATTCAGTTTTTAAATGCATGATATAAAGTGTCAAATGTTAAATATTAATGTAATAACAATAATATTAATCATACGAGAATATTAACAATATTTTGTACAAAAATAATATTCTGATAATTTGCATAATATTTTTCAAAAATTCTTCAATGTAATAATAAAGATAAAAAGCGGTTTTCATAAATTAAATATGAAGATCTAATTTTACATTTGTTTTTTTATCGCTATGGAAGTCATTATTTCAATATATTACATTAAAAATTTATTTGTAAATATTATTTTATTTATAAATAAAATTCCCATTTTTTAATTATCATATTTATATAAATATTGTTACAAGAAATAATTGTACATTTACTGTATTTGATATATTTTTCATTTATTAGATGTAGGCAGTTTACTCCTGCTTGAAATGTTTAAGTTTCAAATATTGATTATTATAATTTAGTTTTATTATTTCATATTATTATTTTATTTATTTATCAAAGTGAATATAAATTTACATATCTTATGTTAATAATCTGTGTCTTGGAAATTTGTATTATCAAACAATATTTTAGTTTGCAATTATTTGTTCTGTCAACAAATTATCAAGATTTTTAAAACTTCGTATGATATGCATAGATTTAGCGTAATCCCTAATTTAATGATTAAAAGATAATCAAACATTATTTTTATATATACGTATCGATACGAAATCGATATTATCGATATCGATATCGTATCGATCGATAAGAAAATTACAATGTAAATTAAAATGACAAGTCTAATATTTTTACATATTTTAGCATCGTTGCACTTATTATTATACGAGATTAAAGTATTATGTAAAAATATCTATTTTGTTTCTTTTTAATTGGTCTTAAAAGCTAAAATTTTTTGTAATTTCAATATAAAACACAATATAAATGTTAAATAATTTAAAGGCACACACGATAATAAAGTAAAAACTTTATATTATACATATCATACATTTCTAAAACATATACTGTATATAATATATATTATTAAATATATATTCCAGAACACTAAAGTTTCCTAAATAAGGCAATGACCTGTGCATAATAATAATGTCGCTTGATCATTCAAGCGATTACCCAATTTAGAGAATTTTTCGGAATGCAGGAGTTTTTCCATATATAGACACTCTATAATTCATCTCGACATATCGAGGTACAACATAAGCAAGGGTGACGTAAGTGTGTCCAGGGCCTCCAGCGATAATCGCCGTGTATGTTCCACTATTAGCAACTTCCTCGATCACTACTTGAGTAATCACCCGATAATTGTCACCGACGTAGGTTTTGTAGTAGCTGAGTGCGTAATCGGGTGGACCTCGGGCCCTTTCCGTTTTGATATCGATCTCGTCGTCACCAGGAATCCTGCGACCGACGGTGAAACCATTTTCCGCAATAACGAGCGTTGCGAGGACCAAGGCTGTCATGACCAATCCGATGCCTTGCATAATCATCTAAGTTTTTATGTCGATGGAGTTCGCCTGTATGAGTAATCATTCATTTCGTTGTTTCGTGTATTTAAGACAATTATTAACTATGTGGTTTACTGATATGGTGGTAATGTAAATAATTCAGATATCTAGATATTCATTTTATGAAAATCTTAGTATTACTAAGATCGTATTCTGGATATAAAACCTAAGAGTATTAGTAAAATCGAAATTAAAATATTTAGTGTTATAAAAACAAATTTCTTTGCCTAAAGAACCGTTAAAACACTATACTTTTTCTCTAATTTAGTAATAAAGAGGTTAATTTATTTTAAGAACACTATTAGTTGACTTGATTAAGTATAATTTGAAACAGTGAGAACAAATTATATTTGATTGCATAAAATTGGATAAAATTACACTTTCCTATTACTTTAAAAATTGTATTATATGATTATTATAAAAATATTATTATAAGACATCAATTACATTTTATTAATTGTACCGTATCGTATTTTACCGTATTAAATGAATAAATATTTAAATTATGTTTTTTAAAAATTAAAGTATTATTTACATTAACTTAAGTATAAGTCAAAATAATAAAAATTTTGATCAAACATTTATTATTAGTTAATAAATAAATATTAAATAAACTTTAATAAAAATTAATTTTAAATCTCACTTTACTGAATGATACGAAACATTATAAATAGCACATTTTTAATAATTACTACGATTTTTATTGCGAGTAAGGAACAAATTTTGTTTTCTTGGATTTTACTGCATAACTGTGTAGTTTCAATTGTTAATTATCAGTAATTATCATAGGAATTCTTGTTGTTAAGATTTTTAAATAAATAAATTTATAAAAAGATTGTTTTTCATTTAATTCAAGATAATGTAATTTTTAAATAATACTAATTTGAATGAATTTCATCAAATGAAATAAATGTATAAATCTTTTGAGATAATTATATACTTATTTTGATCTTTATCATATATTTATGGTACCTGTACGACCGTAAATTGGAAATCTACGTAATAGTAATTTAACGCAATACTAACTGTAGTTTTATTGGATTGCCTATAATCACTTCGGTTAATTAAATAGAATATTCTAATATTTATAAAAAAATCATAAGAGTCTCTCGGGATTCGGCATTCGATATTTAGAAAATATGAAAACTATTACATTTTACTCATAAACTAATCGATTAATGATTAACGTCACTGATATAACTATTATATTTATTTTAAAAATTTAAATAAATTACATTTCGTTAGTCATATAATACATACTTCTTTTGCTATAATTCTTATATTGCACTTGTTTAAAATTTTCTTCATCTATGCAGGACACTTGTCATCACTGATAAGTGAAGACGCTGGAGTAGGGATCGGTACTGTGATATTGACTGTAATGATTTAAAGTAGTCATAGGAAGCAACAGATTTGACAATTTTGCTTCATTTATTTATAATGCCCTCAGTCATGAGATATAATTTATGTTTTCCTGAGTACTATTCATAAAACTCAACTGTTCATTCATATTTGTTTAACCATTAGCTCTGTAATTAAAGTTATATTGTTCTCAAAATAATTAAATTAATCAGGCAGTGCTGTATTCCCTTTTTATGTATATTTGCGTCATAATTTCAATGTATGTAAAATAAATAAATAAAATAATAAATTACAAGTAGAAATTTTTCAATTTCAAATATACAGAGCCTTTATACGTAAAAAGGGAAACTATTATAATATTCCTTATAAAAAATTTTTTTTTAAATAATTTTACCGTTTGATTGTATTTACATTAAAAAGAAAGACAAAACTTTTTAAATTATTAATATATAAACTAATATTAAGTTTTTTTTTACAATAACTTCGGAATACCTGTATATGAAGAATTATTATAATTTAACATCTATATTAGTTAACATAGTATTATAAATTTAGTAACACTAATAGTAGAAAAGTACAAGTAAAATTTTTAATAAATAAATAAGAAGCTTTTTTACTATAAATATTTTTCAAGTCATTATAATTAGTAGAGTAATGTTAATATATAAGAATAATAACTTATCATAAACATTATTATTTGTTAACAATTACCAATGAAGTTAATATTTAATTTATTAAATGAAAAGTAAAATAGAAAAATCATGCAATTATTTAATTGACTATAGCCCTAATGATTTTATTGTAAAATAAATATATTTAATCAATTTGGAATATTTAATTAAATTAAAGTCTTTTTGTTACATGCCATACTATTTAATATAATATTAATAAAATATTCTATTTTTTAGGTAGTAGAAAAATATTTATTTGCAAACTGAACAAATATGCATTTTCAGCCTTAATAAATTCCAATAAATTAATAAGTACTACAAGTTTTCTGTATTGATAGAAATTTATAAAATAATTTATCATTCATTATATTAATTAATACAATTATTAAATTATAATGCAGTAAATATTTTTGTGATTATTTTTATGTTGATAATTCAAATTTAAATAAATAAAAATATTTTATTAGAGATTAAAACTATTTTTAAAACTTTTTAAATTAAAAATTCTATTAATTATAATACTGAAACTGAGACCTCCTGAGATTATAAAACATTAACAAAAGTTCATCTCTACTTCTACGTTATCGGCAGATTCCACTCCTTCATTTTGCATTGTACTTAAGGTTTCGTTTTTTATATAATTTTAATGCGAACAGTTTGCTACCATAATGGAAAGCTACTACATCGGCAATAGAATTTAAAAATTACGTATTCGAGTAGGTATTCTTACCATAGCTAATTATGATTATTATGTGAATATATAATATTTGAATTTATTATTGATAAATTTCTCTGAACAATTAGCTGTTTCATCCAATATGGATATTAAAGTTTAAATAAGGAAACTTAAATTACTTAAAATATGGATAATTTGATTGTATATTTAATTTAAAGGTTTCATGTTTTGCATGTCGTCTATTGCTTTAAAAGTATCTGTTCGTTTAAAAATTAATGAAGTATTTTTTATTTATTATAATAATAAATAATTTATTTGTTTTAAAAATATATTTGTTTGTATTATATATATTTAATTTTATAATATATTTTATTTAATATATAATATACATAATATATAAAATGGAATATATGACAAGCCATATATTATCATTACATAAAAATAATATTAAATAAAAATTTTATTATATTTTATTGCAATATTTTTTAATTATTAAGGAATAAATTAAATTATTATCAAATGATTATATATGTTAATATCCTGTTGAAATATAATTCGTTTAATCCTATTAAATGATGCTATATATTTATATACCGAAAATAAATAAACTCACAAAGGAACTTTTAGATAGTAAATTAAGTAAATGATTTATAAAATTCTTATTTGTATTTTATTAATAATCGTAGGAATCTAGAATTTTAACAATAAATATTTAATATGCAAGAAAAATTACTATTACTTTTTACTACTACATTATTACTATATTTAAATAAATTTTATAGTCGGTTAATTTGATATTTCAGATCGATCACACGTGAACTATGTGAACTTTTGAAAGACTCTTATTTATTTTTGGTATAATTTTTATCGGCGTGGACAGCCATCTGATATTTGGCTTTTCAAGCTTTAACAAGGAATTAATGTTTTTTGATAGGCAATTAACTTTGAGAAATAAGTTTAACCAAAAATGACAGTGTCGTATATGCTGTCCGTGATTTTCATAACAAGTCCTTTAAGGAGCTTAATTGTAACTTAACTATAGAGACTCCAGTTTTCAATAATGCCACTTATACACATAAATTTATGGTTCATTTAGTACCCAATCATCGCCACTATGAGATCTTAACAAAATTTTAATTCTACCACTTTGGCGAAGACAAATTATTTCTGATATGGTTAATGAAGGATTCCGACTTTCGTACGAAGGCAGCCATAGTTCGCATACTTTATTGGTCAAATTGCAACTTCCATGATTTTTCTGTTGTAGTCGATTCTATAAAATATGTTCTCCCTTATAATAATACTTTCGATGTAGTGATAAATAATGTGCCCTTTGGATAATTTTAGAATAATGTACGATAGCGAAGGAAACAAGATTAATGAATCTAGAGCTTTATCAAGAAAGATTTCAATTAAGGGTTTAGCAACTATTATACCAATAATTTTACAATTTCTAGCTAAATACTTCTATCTCATTGGCAAAAATGACAAAATCGCTGGACATTTCGAAGTGCTTTTCATTGGTCAGGAGAATGACGTAGTCGAAGTAATGAAAACCAGTTCCATTAGTGACTTCAAGATATCTAATAATTTTGAGTGACCGTTTGCTGGAAGACGGTTCAACAATTGGAAATAACAAATGTTACATATAGACAATATGATTCGACAAGAAAACTACAGTTGAAAGTGTCAGTCGGATTTTTCGACGACAGGTAGATGTAGTAATATAACATAGCGGATGGTGGATTTTTGCTGTTAACTTGTCTTGTGATTGGAAACAATCAAAGGAGATTTGAAAGTTTCAGTGTCATTAAGATACAATCGGATGGCTACATGAAAGGCCATTGGTAATTGAAGGACTTGACTTTAAATTTACCAGTATTTAGTATTTTTCGTCATTGTAACAGAATATATCAGTGAAGAAATTTGTTTTCACTTTATTTGAGATTGTCGATATTTTGATAAAGAAGGATTTCGATAAACGCTGAAATTTAGTATGAAATGTCTTTCCAAGAAACGCGTTTCTATAAGTCGCTCTTAAGAATGAAATTAAATTAAGGATTCAGTGATATAATTATTCTTTATTGTTAGCTATTGTCAATTCAATGGATTCATTTTGCATTTGTACTATAAAAATATGAAGAATTAAAAAGTTTTTATAAAAACATCTTTCTTCATTAAAATTTAAGTACTTAGATATTTCACTACTAAATATTCCAGGATTTATTTTTTTATGCGCGGTAAACCATTTATACAATAAAATTTATTTATTATTACATCAACAAATATTTGCTCAATAGTTTTTAACGAAAATTATAAATTATTTTATTAATATGTAAATAATTTCTTAAATTTTATAAAACAGACAATAATTTTTTTATACTTGTTTTGAAAGTTCGTTATATAATAAAAAAATTTACATTAAAGAATGAAACCAATAAAAAACTTTATTATTTTGAAGATAATTTATACTGGAAATTTTTTTTTTATTAATAAAAACAGATTAACAACAGATATTTTATTATTTGATTTTTTATTTCAATAAAATTTATTGATTATATTTCAAATGTTTTAAAAATATGCAAATTACATTGAAAACATTTGTTTTCAAAATAATAAAGTTTTCATTTTTAATAAATTTTTAATTTATAATATTCAATAATAGTATTTAATAAAAGTATTACCATTTTAGAATGTATTACACAATTATATATGATTATAAGATTGATAATATAGTCAAATTTTTATACCAGCTTTATCCATATATTATTAATAGTATCATGTAATATCACGTATTTACCAATAAATTCATAAATAATAATAATATTTATTTAATTAAATCTTATAATTATTATAATCACATAATAAATTTTATAATTTATATTATAATCATCAAAATACTATTCATAATCTTTTGAGCACTTTTAATTAAAAATATTGATATTAAAAAAAAAGTTATATGTAATTGCAATTTTACATTCATGTAATTTTTTATTGCAAAAACCTTAGAAAAAGTTTTATTTATGGATGAAGTTTAAGCCGAATGATGATGCTATCGTAAATTTTGTTTAGTATTATCATTATTTATTGTATCGTAAATAGTAATCGATGTTATGAATGAATAACAAATAATTTATAAAATATCAAATAAGCAATTCTCATTTACTACGAGACGAAAAATATCAAAGTAAACTGTAAAATATGTTTGTGTAATCGAACTTTATATCAATATAAATGAACAATTATCAACAATTAGATCATATTTTACAATATGAAGGAAGAGTTTCTTCAAAATGTTATCAATTAGGTGGCACATCCTGACATATATTTTGTCACAATATGATCAGTTTAAGGATATGTATAAATTTAAAGAAAACAATATTTTTTATTACATCAAAGACGTGTTAGATCATCATCCAGTCAAGAAATCTCTTTAATATATGCGGTCTACGATATAAAAAAGAATGGATCAAATATGATGTGTAACATCATATTAAAACATGTAGTAATATATAGAGAGGGTACTTAGTAAAATAAGAAAGTACTTGGGAAAATTGAAAATCAATTAAGAAAGAACAGGACTACCAATAAAACCGAGTTTCAGTTGAAATTGTTATACAAAAGACGAATAATATTCATGTAGTGCTTCTCCTTTGGTAACTTTGGCATATTTAGTTGAAATGCGATCGAAATGAGAAGATATTTCACTATTTCTATTGACTAACACGAAACACTTTCATATAACGTTTTATACCGCTAGATTCCAGTATGCTTTTACAATGAGTCATGTGGTAATAAAATATATAAAACTTTCGACGTTAACCGATCAATGTTTCTGTTGCTTCGTATTTTCCTATAGAATTATTCAAAAAGTCAGAGCTTGTTTATCCTCTCAAGGGGGACGGATCACTATTTTATCTCATCTATGGCAAAATAAAGAAATTGATGGGCTGTACTTTCGGCATTGATAAACTAGCTTCCTCATGCGATTATAAATGTGTATGTACATATATGTATCAAAGTTTATTATCTACCTATTGTTAGTATCGCGATTCAAACAAGCATTTTAAGTATTATAAATTCTTAATTTAGCATATGTGTATTAATAGTTGTTACAACAACTATTAATAATAAGAAAGTAAAGAAAATAAAGAACCTATAAATATATTATTTAAATAAAATTCGAAAATTAAAAAGTTTTCATTTTTAACATTATAATCAAAATCTATAATTATCAGTTTCGTATTTTATCAATTATATTTTTTATAAAATGATTAATCAACTTTTTTTTTCTTGGTAAGATATCGAATATTTATTATAATTAGAATATTAAATGACAATTACAAAATTATTACATTTAATTTAATCGTTATGTATATGATTATTTATTTCTGTAGGAAAATTCAAATATATTTTTCATATTTGAATTCATTTTTATTCCTATTTTATGTACTTTTAGCTCCATGTATTTGTTTATTGAAAACAATTTTTAATCAGAACATGGTTATATTACAATGTTTTTTTTTCATTATAAAATAATGAAAATGTAGAAACATTTTATTTTCTTTTAATCAATAAGTATACTGTATCTTTTAAAAGATCAAAAATATTATATAAATTTTTAATAATCTATTACATAAGCTGGAATTAATTAACTTCTTTGTTAATTTAATGAATTATAGAAATATAAGGTTTTTTATTTACCAAAAACAATAGTTATAAATAGTAAGACGTAAATATATATATTATTAAATTTAAAAATTCTTTTTATTTTATTTTTTATTTATATTTATAATTTATTATTTATAATTATATTTATAAATATATTATTTATAAATTTTAATTATTATTTGCTTAAATAATATATTACTCACGTTGATTGGTAATAATTATAAATATAATGAAATCATAATAATGAAATATATTCCAGTAGATGTTCTGAGATTTGCGAAATTTTTGGAAACTCAGAAAATACTATATAATTGAAGGAAAATGAACAAAATCTGAAAATTCAACATCTTTATTGCAAATTTTATATTACACTTTCAATCTTCCTGGTAAAATAAGTTAATCGCATTTTGAAAAGCGGCATTGGTTAATTTACTGAATTATACCAATTTTTAGGGAAACATAAAAGAAAAAATTATATCGATTGCAGCCTATGTAAAAGTTCTTTTGTCCTCATTGTATATATTTCAACATATACATACTCACATAAAAATAATTTTTTTCAATTTTGAAGATATTATTTTGAATGATTTATGCAGAAGTTGGGCAATGGATAATAGTTTCGATTTGTTTCGTGTTGTTATAACTCATAAATACACAATGAAAGAATTATTTCTATTATTTATCATTATATTTTGGCATTAATAATGTTATGAACATATTAATTTTTTATGTTTTGAATCGAAAATTCTATTGAATGTCGATAAAGTTCAATATCTTTACATGTATGCAAATTCATAATCGATTGGCTCTAGTTTAAACGCAAATGATTCCACCATCAAGTTTCGCAAATACAACGGTACTTATACGTTTATCTAATTGTAGAACTAAAAAATGGAAAAATAAAATTAATATTTACAGGCTTTGCTTGACTATCATTGAACAGCAAGTCACGCTATTTAATTTTGAGGATAAAAAGACAATGTCGATAAGCATGTATCCAGAATGTCACCAGTGTCATCTTCATTAATAACAAAATATAGAGTATTTAGTTACATAGTACACTAGTTCATAATACAAGGATACATTACTTTCCTAATGGATTTCAAAGGAATAGCGATTTCTAATTACACCTACAATGGTGCATTTATTTAATTGATGATGATTTTTGCTTGTTAAGCTTGTTTGAATGATTTAAAAAGCTATTTATATGATTTTCTGAATTTTGGAATGCAATAATTAAAAGTGTAGATTATGCGAATGTTAATTGCTTTTTTTAAATATTAATTTTTTAAAATTATTAATAAAAATTATATTCTATTCTAAAACATTAAATCAATCAAATCGATAGATTTCTATTTTACAGTTTCTACACTTTTACATATTCCTCCTCATATTTTCTATATTTTAATTTGGGAATTTTGTTTTACTAAAACTTTCTTTTAAAACTTACTTTATTCTTATACCGGTAAAATTTAAAGAAATCTATCTTTTATTTTAAATTTATATATATACATAGTTATATAACATAATTTCGGATATAAATGAATCCATACATCTGCTTCATCTCATTTTGTCTATCTAATAATATTTTTGTTTATTTGACGAATATTATCATTATTATTCTTAAAGTATTAGTACTACTCTATTATTCTTACTAATCTTATGAAATATATACATTTTTATAATATAGTCCTGAAGATGTATATTATTATATATTATAAATTTTGAATTCGACGGTTTAATGATATAAATTAAATATTGTTTTAAATGAGTTATATAAGTATATACAAATACATATGAGTAGATACATTAATGTTTCATTATTCGTTTTTTTATATATTTTATTGCTCTTTAATATAATTCCTCAATTTAATGAATGATAATTTATATATTAAAGTTGAAAATAAAAAAGATGCGAAAAATTTGACATATTATATGATTATTATTTTCTATTCATTTTTATTAATGTCAATATCTATTAACTAGAATAAAAATTATATGTCTTAAAAATATTTTTTAACAAAACATATTTTAATACATTAAGCACATTATACAACTGATAATAAGTAAAGGTAATAATAAATAAATAAATAAATAAATAAATAAATAAATAAAGATAATAAGTAAAGAGAGACTTGAATAATATAAGTACAAAAATATGGAAATGTTCTAAAATAAATTTTAATTATTATATTCTTTTACATATATAATTTAAGAGATCTAAATATAATAAATGTTTTAAAGAATAATGAACTTTGAATGATTTTAAATATTTTAATTATTATAAATAATCTTTATAACGTCATTGATTATAATTTATAATTGTATAAAATTTTTAGCAGATTATGTATATATAATACCATGCTTGAAACTACGATTGTATGAGATATCTGTTTTATCGATCATTATCGATTGTTGATATGCTAATAACAATTTTCAATTTATATATTAAAATTTTATAAATTAGAACATTAATACTTTATGTAGAATTAATTATAAGAACTACAAGTTTATATGATTATGATTTCATTTTAAACCTTATGTTTGACATTAAATGAAAAACATAACATATTTTTAGAAGATATATTTCAAATATTTATGGATTCAAATATAATTTTATTACATTTGCATTCATGTAACTTATGAGAAAACAAATTCAATAAATTTTTAATTAGTTTTTATAATTAATTTTCTTATGTATTTATTTATTTATAAAAAAATTTTAAGCAGAAATCGAAGTTAAAAGTTTTATAAACCTCGTTAAATGTTAGTTTTACTATATTGTACTACATTGTGACTCAAGGTATTATTTATGAAGATTACATTTTATTATAAAAGTTAATTTTTTTAATGTTTCATCGTTTAATTGCGATAAAAATAGTTAAATTTATCGACCGTACTAGGTGTTAGAAAAACATAAATCTCCCAGCTATAAAAATATGGTTCAAGAAATTTGAATGGAATTACGAACAATCATGGAATAATAACAATTTCAAAAAGTTTTTCGATAAAAATAAAATTTATGATTTTTTAAATTAGAATCTAATACACATTAAATGTAATATGCAGTTAAATTAAATTTAAATAAAGTATAAACAACGGATATTCTATTTCAATAAATTAAAACTGTTTCAAAAACTGTATTCCTTGCTAAAATAAAAGTAATTTAATACATATTTTAAATTTACTATTATAGTATTATAATATTTAAAAATATAAATAAATTTGTATATATTTTTATTTATATTTCTATTTTTATTTATATTTATCATTATTTTATACATTTTTAATCTATTCTTAATTAAATTCAATAAGCAAATAATTTTTTTTTTATTTATAATGAGCTTCTCTACTACTTATCATTATTGAGAACTGTAAATCGTTTAAATACAATTAAAATAGAAATTGAATACTTATTTTTTGCAAATAAACTACTATATAGTAAATGTTAGATAATAAAATTACAATTAACATATTTATTAACGCTTTTGATTACCATTTTAACCGTTGTGTACATTTCGTTTTCTCATAACGGCTTTGGGCAATTCCAATATCTGTTCGATACTGTAGTTGCAAAGGTTAATATTTAATCTTCCAAAGTTTTAATGTTCTTCGAATAAGTACAATAATAGACAACAAATATCTATCTTTTAATAACTCTACATATCCGAAAAAAAAGAAAAAAAATGAAATGTCTTTTCAAAAAATTTTTAAAGATTGATTTAGCAGCAAGTGTTTACGACTGAATGTTATAAAAAGAATATATAAATTTTATTTTAGTCTTACTACTGTAATAAACTATAAATTACGATCCTGTCCCAAATTGGATCCTTGATAGGCAATATCTAAGTATATTTTCTTCAACAAATTTCAAACCATATTTATAGTAGATTAAATCTACTTATTTACTACTATTATTTATGAATATTCGTTCGTTATCTCTTTTCTGCCATTATTATTTCATGAGTTTATCTTTTTTTATGTTTGAATTTATTATAAAAAATAACTGTAATTTCCTTATCTATAATAATATATATAATAATTTAATTTTAGTAAAGAAGAAATTTCCATTACTAAAAAAATACCATAGGTTTTATTTAAATATAATAAAGAAAATATTTTTAATAGCAAAATGCTATGTTTAAAATTTTAAAACTGTTTATAATAGTATAATATATATTTACTACTACTACTACTACTACTAATTGTCATACTTTAGGAACAAATAGTATATTTGAACTAATTAAATTTTTTTAAACTATATCTCTTATATAACAATGTATAGTTTATGAATTACATAATATGAAAAATATGTCTAAATATTTGTCTTCAAAGAAATTCCATCTGGAAAATATATTTCAAACATACTTTTTTTATATAAATGTATTAATATACTAATCTTAATATAAATGTGCTCTTGACCTCATATTTCATGTAATAAATTAAAAGAAAATTATTAATAATAAATAAATTGTTAGAATAAAGGATTGAAATTTACAATTTGAAATTTCATTTTTATTTTT
The DNA here is from genome assembly GCF_000503995.2 of Ceratosolen solmsi marchali. Lineage (NCBI taxonomy): Eukaryota > Metazoa > Arthropoda > Insecta > Hymenoptera > Agaonidae > Ceratosolen > Ceratosolen solmsi. Next base: position 22,028,227 of record NW_011948412.1, on the reverse strand, counting down.
ATAATTGTTAGTATAACAATAATATATACATAAAATATAATTATAAAAATAATTTATAATTATACCACTACTGAAAATATAAACTTCTAAATATTTTTAAAAATAATAATGAAAATAGCGATTATAATGAAATATATAATTTTTCAGGACAAATTATTAGTATTATTATATTAATTTAAAATGTTTAACTTATAAAGAAGTTTTGATAATGAAACTTTTTAGCCGTAAGGAAAATGGAATAAGGCATTATAAGATATTAATTGTTGTAGAATCTATTTAGTGTAGAATATATTTAAAAAATTCATCGATGTATGATAAAATACGTATTAATTTACTGTTTTGATTTTATGCATAATAATTGGCACTTATGTGATCCGTAAAAAAGTATTTACAGGATGTGAGGATAGTATTACGACGTGAGAAGGACTTAGATGTGTCGGAAATTTGGTCGATTGAGGACATTTTTTGCGAGGTCTGTTACAAAATTATAAAAACGAAGACAAGCAGATGGTAATTTAATAAAACTGACATAAAGGGGTCATTTAATATCATGGTAAAGAATCTCGTACAAATCGCCATAGTATCATAGACAATTCTATAAAATTATGCTCGTAACAAACTTTTTTTAATATATTGATCTCCAAGTAGGCATGTAATGGTTTTAAGATGCTGTTTTCTTCACATTTGTCATGATACGACATATTGAGTGCATTGAAAAATTTATTTAAAAATTAATTTATAAAATTAACTTATATACAAAAACGCGCTTAATTGTAAACAATAATGAATTTTAATATTTTTAACCAAAACTTTATTCAGAAATGCAAAATATATGGTTATTAGATAAAGAAAGCTTTATACATAGTTTCTACTACAGGTAGAAACAATTTAAATATTGAATTATAATATTGAAAAATGATAAAAGTTGTGCAATAATTAATAGAAAATAAATAATAAAACTACACAAAAGTAAATGCTCATATTATGTTGCAAAAGCTATAACAACAAATGCTAGAATTGGCTGTCCGTGAAATTTAATAGAAAACAATTATTTTTTACATTGATGTGTACATATAAATTATTTTTATATTATATGTATTTTTTTGTAATTGGTAATTCTATACCTTATGTATGTGATGCTTTCTAAAATTTGATATATTTATATATACGATACTTCACGTAAATATATAATTCAATTATTTTTATTTTAGTTTGCAGTATTGTATATTAAATTATAAAAATAGATTAAAATTTTTATTATATTTAATTAATTTACAATTTACTTCATTGTAATACCTTTCATTACAATATCTTCATTTAATCGAAATTCATATTTTAACGAAAATAAATTTTCATTTATATATGTAATCATATCTATTAAATTTATTAGATTTCCTGTTTATCATAAAAATCAATAATATATGTGGTTGTTGTTACACATATAATACACATATAATCAATATCGAAGGCAATTAATGTTAATGCGGCTATTGTTTAGTTATACAAATTTTTTAAGTCTGTTAAATTGAACGCAAAAATGTCAAAATGCATTCCGACTAAGAAGAATTTTCTAGAATACACGCACAATTGTGATTCGTATGAATTATATGAGTTCATATGAGAAAATAGTTGTTTATTTACCAAATGTTTGCTATATGTAATGTTAATATTAATTGTAAATCATTAATTTGCCAAAGTAAAACGAAACATAAAAATAATTAGAAATTGCTTTCACGCCTAATATGATTTTATAAATATAACTTTGACTTTTATATAAAGTCAAATAAGTTTTTCTATTTATTTGAAATTAAAATATTATTTTGAATTTAGTTTTAATGCCTATTTATTTAGGATATTGAGCTAAATTCCAATAAAATATGTTAAATTATAGAAGAGTTTTATGCTTCGAAAAATTTTATGAAAAAAGTAATATATTTTGGAGCAAATGGTAATGTCAGTGATGTAAAAAGTATATTAAAATTAAAAATGGTTCGACTGACTTTGTATTGGTGAAATGGTTCGGTAATTCCTTTTCATTTATTTGGCTTCAAATATTAATATACTTTGTAATCTCAATATTACTCATTTGGATAGTTATATAATAGATTATTTATATAATATAGATACTTTTAAATGCGTTAAAATTTAAAAACTTGAAGTGATTATATTTTATTAATAACAATAGCTGTATTTATAGGATGTTTTACCTATAGTAGACAAATCTAGACAAGTTATTTAGTTATTACAACAAATCTATACAAGTTATTCCCAAGATTATTTTAACGGTTTATCCTGATTTTTTTTATCGCTGTACCTTTGATTTTTAGTATGCAAATGTGTGGCGGGAATCGAAAGTGAATGTGCTAATTAAACTATAACATAGAGAATTTGTTAGTATAAAAATGAAATCCATCGATTAATGTTTTGGTATTGATAGATCCAAGAATGGCATTGTATTTTTCGTTATTTAAATATTATTAGCTTATTTAGATATTAGATAGTGAGAGGAGGATAAGAAGGAGAAGAAGGATATATGCAAATAATACTGTACAGAACAGAAGAAAGTATCAATTTACAAAGGTTTTTCATTATCAAAACGTTTGTGTCTGAGATTAACTGAGAAGTCAATGGAAGTGAGAATTTTCTCTTTCAATTACTTTTTTCTGTTTATTCTCTTAATTTATAACTACTGCATTTATCGTATTATCAAAATAACATTTCATAAGTGTTGGGCAATCCCTTTTCCGCTAACGGAAGTACGCCATTACATATGCGATTTGATAATATTCACAATAACGATGATGTAATAGCAGCCTTAACATCGCGAATGATGGGAAAAAGTTTTTTATTAATCTTGGACACATCCGATAAAATGTTTAGAAAAGAATGGTTTCAATGCTTAGACGCTGATGGAAATGTAAGACGTTACAGGAATAATTTAAAACGTTTCACTTGATAGTAATCGTTATATTTACGATTTAAATTGGATGTAGTGAGACAATGTAGGAGTAATGCATGAATAAAGAGTTCGATAACTATATATTGTTCGATATTTTTAACGAAAAAGTTTTTTATTTTTAATAAAAATATTGAAAAACCCTATTTCCGTTTGAATAATTATTTTACATAAATAAACCTAAATTTGAACGTAGTTGTTTATAATAACAATAAGTAAAAATAAAATTAAATGTTATTATTTTTATTAATGAATAAAATTATGTAAAAATTCTTTATTAATTATTAAAATTCATTTCATTTAAAGAACGATAGAGTATCTCATTAGAAGCACAAATGATTCAATTTTCTGTATACATGATGTATATAAGACTGTTGATTAAATCGATGAATTATGGCATACAAATTCACATACCTCGGGTAATATAGAACAGTAACAAAATATAAAGAGTTTCCCAGAAAAGATATACAGCTTCCCTTATTAATGAATGCAGGATTTTATCTAAATAATTTAAAAATCATAGAAATTCTATTTTAAATATATGAACGATAAAATAATATTTGAATAGTCGATTCCAAGGAGGCTAGGCTACTTTCACTAAATCATAAATTTCGATATGCTCGTGATATTCAATCATGTAATTGCGGAAATTTCAAATATTATAAAAGCATTGTATACAGTTAGCATATTATATTTTTTAACGTTAATATATTATACTTGATGAAAGAATTTTGACGAGAATTCTCAGCTTGTCTTGATAGAAACTCCATCTCTGCAGAATTATTCTTTCTATATATGTTTCAATTTATTTTAAACAAATTACTTCAGGATTTTTATAATTCATTTCTACTTTATTGTTAAATAATAAAAATATATTCAAAAACAAAATTAATTAAATGATTAATATTAATATTGGTTAATGAAGAAGCATCACAACTGAATAGTTCTACTAAATATGGAATTTAGCATTTCAATTGAGTAATTGAAATAAATTTATTAGTTTACTCGAGAAAATCTTAATGAATAAACTTCTAAAATATTCATAGAAAAATAAATCTAAATTCTTTGCTAAAGCTTGTCTGAAGTTGAGAAAACATATTAATTGCACCTTTGAAAGTATGACTTATATTTTTGTTCATTTAATTTGATGAAAAGTTTTATAATTATTATTTTTTCAGATAATGTACAAAAGTTATTATTATTATTCTTTGAATAAAGTAGTTAATTAAAAGAAAAATTATTTATTAATATTCATAACTCAGGAAATGTCTATTGGGAATATGTGGGAACATGGTCATATATGTGGGAATATGGTCAGCAGCAAGTTAATAGTGATTTCTACACTATCGTAATTGGGACTCTAAGAAGTTTGATGCATATATACAAAATTGCGGATAACATATATCAATTACTTGAATCAAGATCAAATGTAATCCATCGTCATAGATGTTATCGACGTGTGTCTGTTGGGTACTTGGATAATTGCTCTTATTGGTTTCAAACAAAAGGTGAAAGTTTAATAAATAGCTTTGCTTTATGTTTTATTATTAAAAGACGATATATACATACTCGCAAGAGTATATATTATACAATTGTTTATATAGAACATTTAGCGCGAGTAGAATAAGCTCTACAATTTTAAGTATTTACATGATTACATTTCAATAAATAAAGAGTTTTTGTTTGCAGAATTTAACCAATTATAATTATTGCAGTATTTATTCAAGAGGTTTTGAGGATGCTGTTAATCTTACATTAAATGTGCTAACATACACAATCTACGAAATAATTTCCAATTTTTATTTTCCTTTAATTTATTACAATTATACATATGACGTAGTCTTTCGAACTCTGTTAATAATCCTATATTGTTCATTTATAAAAGTGATAAATGTAATGATAAAAGGTGAGATTTAAAATGCATAAAAGTATAAAGCAAACATTTAAATTATATTAATGTTTTTGGAGTGAGTGTTGGTTGAGGGTTGTCAGTTTTGACTGGCCTATGGAAAATCAGGAATCATTTGACATATATGAGTTTTCGTAACTACTGTGAACAGTTTTCAAAGCAGAGACATTCTTATCAGCCGTTATGTCAAATCCTTTGTTAAATGTTTATTTTGGTACAACCCGAATAGAAAAGACTATTGTTGGCAATGGTAATTTATAACTTAAGTAAATTTAAGAATCGAAATTTTTGTTTACTATTAGACGGAAATTTAAATGGATAATAAACATATCTTGAATATGTTACACGCTTGTGTTAAATATAAATAGAATTTCACTTATTTTCGAGATAAATTTGATTACTTACATTCTATTTTATTCACTTGTTACTTTTAAAATTTTAAATGAAAAAATTGTAGACTGTAGGAGAGGACGATTTAAATTATGCTTCCAAAATATGGTGTTTAAGCGTTGTAGATAAAAAAAAGTAGATAAATTGAATGTATGGTCTATTAAAACGATAATCACTTTAATTTTCGATTGTTTAGAATACCAATTCATTCAAGATTAATGTTATTATTCCGTATTGATATTTATAACAATTTTGATGTATAAACTTTATTTAAAAGTAATGCACGACAAAATATAAGAAAGTATACTTAAGAATTATCATACATAAGAATTATGCTAGGACAAAATTATGTAGAATATTAAAGTTAAAGAATATTTATTTATTTCATTAATTATACTAGCTTATAAAAAAAATTTAAAAGATTGTAATACATTTAAAAAAGAATAAAAAATATATAAACTGAATATTTATTATTAAATACCAATAACAAATCAGTACAATAAAATATAATTCTATGTATAATAAATTACTACATATGAATGAACATATGGACAATTATAAACAATTATTTATATAAATTATCAATATGTTTATTTATTAAAAGAATATTTTGAATATATTTATGTTTTGATGTTACGGCATAAGTCTACATTTATATATTTGAATGAAAACTGTTTTTCAATATATTAGGAACCAATAAATGTTATTATTAGAGATAATTATGTATAAATGTTAAAGAGAACAACACATAACAATATTTTCCATCTAAAAAAATTACTTATTACATAAAGCAAATGATATCTAAAAAAATATAAATACATAATGGATTATAAATATCTATACGTGGAACAAAGCATGAGAAAGCAAATAGCTATGCATAAAAAATCACATTGTAACGAAGAAAACATATTCACCGAAAAGCAAAAAAAACGATCAACACATTATGTTATCGTATACGCATTAGTGTATTTTTTCTTCATAAGCGTTTCAAGAGAATGGCTCGTATATGCATTGTTTTGGTTCCGTTTTCTCTCTTACCTTATCTCGATTTTTTTCAGGGCATCCGTGCGCCCTAAGAGTAATAAATTTTGTATATATTTTAGAAAGTTAATGCTGGCATTGTGCAGTCAATCACGCGGAAATCGGAAGCCACGTAATCTGTCCGAGCTATTTTTAATTGGCTTTAAAGATATCGTTTATGTGTGATGTTTGCCGTGTCGTTAACTATGAATGTCGCGTTTGTAGTTTCTTTTTTGTAATATGCTTGGAGCGGGTATCTGTTAAATCAGAGACTTCTTGCAACCGAGTGATGAGTCTAACAGTTACGTAATTTTCGGTTATTAATAGTGTCCGGCTTCCGTGATAGTTCGAGTAATAAAATTTATTGGAAGTTAAGCAAGAGTTTAGTCTTGTTTACTTACTGTCTTAAATTTGGAGAAAGAATATTTAAATTTAACGTTGTTTGGAAAATTTACATGTCCTATTAAATATAACTGACTATTAATTATTACTATTAATAAAAACTTAATGATAATAGTTAATTGCACAATATGATAGGACATATAAATTAATATTATTTAAAAATGAAATTTCTCGTTGCAAAAAAAAAAAAACAATACGCAGAATGATCAAAAGAGTTGGATGGAATACAATCGATTTTTGAAATTTTAAAGGAAGTACATGTCATTTACTTATTGATGCATACATCTACTTAAATAAATACAAATCGAAATTACAATATAAAATATTGAGGAATACAAGTTAAACAGTCTTTGTTTTTTAAACATATACGCACTCAGCATACGAACACACGCACAAAACACAGAGCCACTCATTCACACATATAATAATTAATATATATAAATTTATTTCAAAATTAAATGTTGAATACATATTAAAAAAATATGATATATTTGCAAATATGGATAATATGTCACTTCAATCTATTATCGAACTTAGAAGGAAAAATATAATTATTATCTATTTTATATTATAAATCGAATTTGATTTGAAAAAAATACGTGAGAGCCATGTTATAATTTATAATATTTATTGTACTCTGATACTTAATTTAATAATATAGAAAAATAATAAATTAATTATACAAGTAACACAGGCTAACATATGCGTTGTAATAGCTGACAAATTCAATAAAACCAAGGCATTTAATAATTTTTAATGTAATCAAATTAGTGTTTAGTTTACGTACAATCAATACTAATAGAACTAGCGTATGCTTCTGTTCCAAAGTGAAAATAAAACGTTGTCTACCTTTACGTGAATTAAGAGGAAGTCGTTTCGTCTTTTTCTTTCCTTCTTGCCGTTCGTAAGAAAAAAGCAGTTGGGATTCACGAATTAACATACACGATGAAGAAAATTAGCCAAGGTGTCGAAAATCTGCGCGAATCGTCACTTTCACCTGCACGTTAGAGTTTCTCGGTATCTAGTGATATAATGACGGACGATTTTTCCCGCACGTCACACGAGCGACGGAACTCTTATGCAAGGGAATATATGCACGTTATATTATTTGAACGGGACACAAGGATTCGCAATATTATGTTTTGGTTTTGTCGTTAATCGCACGTTGTTTACATTGTACATTGTGTACGTTTGGATTCACATGCCGCTAGATTAAGTTTTACATTATAATTGTTGATATACTAGTTTGATTAAAATGAATACACTGCTATATTCGAATAAATTTCAAACTGTACGTTCACAGTACCCGTAAAAATATAAACATATGTATGCAGAGAGATTTTTGTTAGCAGATATAATATAGAAAAACATATCTACTATTTTAGATACTTTCGTAAAATTTTTATTGTTTTGCGTTTAAATAATTTTGAATTACTTAGGCGATTTGTGAGGCATATAAATAATACAGATAAATTGATAAAATTTTCATATTATACCCATTTTTTCTTAATAAAAAATCAATAATATCAATTATTCTAAATATCTTTATATCTTTAGTGTAATGGAAATCGAAAAAATTGATTTACTTGATTTTATCATATATAATAAATCAGAAAAGTAAACAAATTTGTAGTTTTTTGTAATTCCTCAATCAATTACACTTTTCAACATTTTTGCATAGTTATTATGATAACGTTATAATTATTGGATATTTAAAATCATAAAATTAAATTACTGTACGCAAATTACGGGTTTCTTTTATACATATAAACATCTATTTTATCGCACTTATTTATAATAAAAAGATTTATGTAAAGTCCTCGGTTTATCATGGTAAAACGGTTAAGTTCCGGGATTTATTTGAATCTCGTAATCGAGATGTAAGTAATAAATTATATATCACGAACATTATATCCTATGAACATTAAATGTGTTTTTTTTTATTATCTTAAGAAGTATATATTAGAAGTAAAATATTATTTAAAAATATATCATTTATCAAATTCATATTTTGCTAAAGGTTTTAATTCAATAATCTTTGCAATATTCGCAGAAATGATGGAAATCTTATAGTTTTTCATTTGGAAAATCACACGAGCGGGCATTAAAAGTAAGAGTCGATCATTGGATTACCTCTAAGTATCGGCCGTCGTTGTACCATTAAAATATTTACGATCGTACTTTATTGCATTGCGTTGTATAAATACGGAAGAAAAGCAAGAATAAGAAGGAATGACTGCGTCATACGTATATAGATGTACGTGTGCGCGTGCGCGCGTGTGTGAGCACACAACGAATGGAAAGCGTGAGTTTCTCAGCCAATGATTTTATATAAAAATAGCAATAAATCGTAATTAACAGTCGTTAGGTGCACTATGATTAACGATCTTCTGTAAATTAGCACTGATTTTTCGGATCGTTTTGGTCTTTCTCTCTTCCGCTATTCATTACCGACATAAGCAAGGAAGAAGTTTGAGCTTCACCTGCATTCATGCGCTTTTTTGAAAATTATTGCACGCGAGCACTGTTACCTTGTTACTCTCCTTTCCTACATTACTTACATAATAGAACCTTGTAATAAATAGTACATTTTTCCATCTTTCTGTACGCAGATCCAACAAGCATTTTAACATTGAGATTTTATGTTTTCTTTTTTTTTCAAATATTTATCTATGTGCGGTAATCATTTGAGGTTATATACTTTTTCATCTACATGTTATATAATCTGAGATTTGATTATGCGCTGATTCTTTGAATCTATGCCGCAGTATTACATTACTATAATTTTTATATTCAAAAAGAATAATTGTACAATTTAGTATATAGCAAACCGAGAGTAATAATGTATTCTTCGATCAATGCATCCTTCCTGTACTTAGATTGTAGTAAAAAATATTAATAACGAAACTATTTTTAATTCTCTTATTAATATAAATAAACTTTTAAAAAATGATAATAATTAATTAAATAAATTGCCAGCTCGATATACTCATTAATTATTCATTTTAAAAAATTTTATCTCTTAAAATTAAAATTATTATTTAAAATACAATCCAATAATTATATATTCCATTAAACATTATGTCTTATATTAATAAATTTCTTTCAACCTATATAAAATGCATCCAACATTTTAAATACATATAATATGATATAAATAAATCATAAAATATGATGATAAATATGATCATAACATAAAAATTAAACAAGAGACTCAGATTTACAGAATAATATATTTGAATAGAAATATAATATTTTAGCATATAATTTAGTTTTTATATGTAATAATGATTTTTGTTACTTCTACATTGTTAATTATAATTAAATAATTTTTTTTATCATTCTTGTTTTTTTTTCAATGCTTTCTCGGGTTTTTACATAACATTTCTAGTATTCATTAAAGTACATAAAAAGATAAATTTTAATTATCTATTTTTCATTGTGTTGATATTAAAATTATTGTTATTATTGATATTTGAAAAGAAAATTATATAATTAGATTTTCTAAAAGCTTTTATTTTTATTATTATTAAATTATTTCTGTAATTATTAAGGGTACACTTCAAATTCAATTAATATTAGAATTTTATAATTAATAAAATAAACTATTTTAAAATTCTAGATCATATTTAAAAATTAATTTTATAAAAATTGTAACAATTTCATTATATTTTTGTTGATAGAACGAATAAATTCGATTATGATAATAAGACATATGAAAAAATAAACACAAATTTTCGGATACTTATCGATTTCAAAAATATAAAAGGTTATCAATTATGTAAAATAAAGGGCAAATTTTTAGAAGTAGAAATATCGCCGGCGTATAAACTGCTTTATACCATAAGTCCGTAAAGTTTCTTAGAAGCCCAGAATTGTCCGGACAATAGTTCCACCTAGGAAGCATCGTCCCTTTACGTAAGTCAGTGCAAGGCTTTTCACACAATGTGCGCGAAAACAGGACGAATGCTCAATAGAGTGAAAGGACATTGATCTATTGTGCAATAAGGTCCTACACGATTTCCTGGTCAGTAAGAAATCCGATGAAGCTCGAAAGTTATTTGGGTGAGGTCTGAGTTTATTAGCTTAACTTCGAATTTTGTTAAGAATAAGAAGAAGTTTGTTTTTGTTTGATTGTTGTCATTATTAAGTAAACCAGTCAAAGATTTCATTGCTGTCCATATATTAAAATTATTAATGTATTTTAAACTAATTTATCAGTTAATTAAACGCTATATTGAACAGAAATACTGTCACATAGAGTTAATTATCATTTACCTCAATATTTTACAACCTTGTCATTCTTTTTATTTCTACTTCTCATTTTAAAATAAATGCTTACTCCCAAGGATATTTTACTATTCTTTCTCCGTCGCCTTCATCTACTTAGAAATTCTATTTGTTTTCATACAAAATCGATTGAAATCTTTTATTTAACAATCTACGTAAATAAATGTGTAAAGCAGACTGCATTAATTATCCCTGCAGTAATATCGTCTTTAAATGATAATATTGTCTAAAGTGTGGATTATCTCTATTAATGATGACGTTAAATCCTTTTTTCTTGTTACCTCTACGTTATTTTCTTTTAAACATAAAATTTTATTATAAATGTTGATATTTTCTTTTCATCAATTTATAGTAAGATAAATAAATTATAAAAGATCAATATTTATATAATTTATATTTAAATTATTAAATTTTATAAGAATACCTGTGATTACTGTTGTAAAACTTCCTATTTCTTGAATATACCTAATAAATAATTTTGTTTTTTTTTACCTAAATACCGAATCTACATTATAATACGTACCTATTTAAATATATATTTGTTCATTCGGCGGTAATATATTGAATCTTTAAGAATTTCCGTTTTATCTCATTTTAGATATAAAATTTACTTTTGTAAATTTTAAGTATGTAAAGCACTGTATTTTCAATAACGTATCTTGTTATTACTAATAGTGTCTTGTTTACCCTATATTAAATTTTAATTAAATGCATAGAACAATGCTCAAGTTATACCATTTAATCAGCTGTACACAATATAATGTAATGTAATTAAGTGATCTGTGAAATTTTTTTATTGGAGTCATTATATATATATGTATATATATATATATATATATATATATATATTTTATTGTTTTATTGTCCTCGGTATAGGTAATAGAAAAGTAAGTGTATAATGGAATATGAAGCGATTAAAAATGACCTATGACATTTATTTCTATAATGAAATGATCTTATTCTATTATTGATGATTAATAATAAACTAATTATACAAACTATAGGTAGGAAAATATTAATTCTTCTATACAAATATATACATGACTGTTGGGAAAATAAACTATACATCATTTTCAAATAAAACTTAGATATGCCCTATTCATTATTAGTATATTATTATTATTCATTATATTTTATATTCTTTATATTTTAATATAGTCTCGGGTTTATATGCCTAAAATTTGTAGTATTGACAAGTTGATAAGAAAGATTTTTTATATAAGTATAAGAATATATATAATAATATTTTAATAAGTATAAGAATATAAATATTATGACTGAATTATTGATGATCGTGGTTATTAATTCTATTTTTAATTATTTAATGTATTTTATAGTAAAGAAATGTAATTTCACGACTGAATTATTCATTGCGGTTATTTAAAATTCTATTTATTAAATAGCTTATAAATTACTTTTTTTATTATAATACTTCCAATATTATAAATTCATTATTTATTTGTTGTGTAAATATATGAAAGTACTTCCAATTCAATAATTATAATATAGAATATCTCATATAATTTAACTTACTTTTAGAATTAATTATCAATCGGATGCTAAATCATTATACTTGGATATATTAACGTAATTAAATATTATAAAATAATGTAAAATTAAGTTACATTGCATATTATTATTAGATCATTGGTTAGTCAGGTATAATGGAACAACAAAATTCAATAAAGCCGATAAAAACTATATAAATGTATACGCTTTTACATACTTTTAAATTAATGGTTCTTTTATATAAGATGTTACCTTCTTTAGATTTTTTAATTTTGTAAAGTAATATCATTTGCGGAAACCATTTCCGTTAATGTATGTGAAATGAAAATGTATTACCATATATAAAGAATATACTTTATCAATTAAAATGTCTCATATATATCTTTGTAATTTAATTCTTATAACGGGACATGTAATTTTTTAATTTTAAATTTGATAAATTCATTTTAAGTCTTCTCAGATACTTTTTTTCATATAATTTTAAATAAGCTTATTATATAAAATGTTAATATAATCCGATTTTTTTCTTTACCTTAAAAAATTTTAATTTTTTTCATTTCTAGGATTAAAAAAAGACTAAACGGTTTTCATAATCTGCAATATTTAAATAAATATTATATTTTAATTATATACGAGTTTTAAATATATATATATATACATACAGTAGAATAATATTATATTTAAAGATAATTTTAATAATTGTCGTTATGAAAATAACTAAGAATAATCAATAACGTTCTGTTTATTTTATATCGCCTAAGAAAATACTATTCATAGTTAAAATATTAAAAAGGTATATATTATCACGAAAGTATAAATTAGTATGAAATATGATAATATTAGATTAAGAAAAAAACTTTATTTTCTATGAAAAAATGATACACGCACGGAATAATCAAGAAAGAATTATAAGTTAAAAAGAAAGCTATATCAATGATCAAGATTACTTAAGAACATAGATACATTGTGTGATCGTTTAACAATATAATGAATATAATAAGGTATCAATTATTGCAAATAATTGATTCAAAGTAAGAATTTATGTACTTGTTTAATACCATATATATTTATTTAAATTAATTTTTGCTTATCTAATAATATGGCATCAAAATACATAATATTTTATCACTGACATAGAAATTCCATAAAATCAGTCAAATGTTTTACTGAAATAAAAAGAATTTTTCAGGTCCGAAGTATTTATTATTTTCAAAAGAAAATATTTTTATATTTATATAAATCATCCATCAGCACCATACGAGATCTTCCTTTTTTGCAAGTGAATTTGCTAGGTAAATATCTCAATTACCACTTATTTCAACGTTTACATGTCATAAAAAAATAGTAAAATTAATGCTTTGTACAAAATTTATGGACAAACCACCTATTTCCTTGATAATAAATCAAACTTTCATATAATTTAAAGAAATTAAATCATTTCCAAGTTTGCAACGTTAACCGTAATAACCGACATTCATTCATTATCTTGATCATGTAATCACATTTTTGTTTTCGATGTTAAGTTCTAAGAGTTTTGCAAATATTGCAGACTTGATATTGTATTGAGATATGGACATTTAAGATTTAAACAAATCAATATTGAGACTATTTATATAGACCTTAAAGTTACATAACTTACTTAATAATTTTTTAATTAGATTTATTTTGTTTGTTAGTAAATTTGTACACAATGTCTCTAAGCATTAGTTATTTTTTTCTTGAATGCCAATATTTCCAAAGTGATAGACTTTTAAATATTCTATTTGAGAATTATCATACGGCCGTATCATCAAATTGGTGGAGTAGTCTCGTAAGAATTGACTATACGATCCTGATAAATCCACTGAAGTACACCCGTGTGTCTTACGTATGCGAATATCATCATCATATCATATCATTGTTCTGTCGGAAGTTCCGCATTTCCTTGATGAGCCATTGCGGAATACTTTTACCCGGCGCGACTTTCACTGTCTTGTGTCGAAGGCCTCTGCTGCGCGCATGCGTGGCCTTGGCCGGGGCCTCTTCTCTAACGACCTTGTGCCCCTTCCTTCCCTTTGGAGGGGCCTGGCGCGCTCATCGTCTGGGTCAGGCATTTTTTCCTTCTTACTTCATTTTTCGGGTTGTCGACCTTACGGAGACGAAGGTACTCTGTTCCTTCGTTTTAAAAACAAAATAAATCGAATACTTTCTCATGCGTATACAATAGGAGAAACGCGGATTTCTTGGGCTACGTTTCTAAAGGAAAGCGTTTGGGCACTTTTTGTTTTTGGTCACCCAATGGAAATTTAATCACGATTGGTTCGAGAGGGGAATGTACAAGCAAACATTTTTATGAAGATGCTGCGCGCAACTATTTGTCTCATTGGATGCAATAAAAGTTACTAACTTGATGTGTAAGCATTCTATAATATGTATAGAATGTTGAAAGAAAAGAAAGTAGAGCTTTAAATAAAAATAAGTACTTTAATTGCAATTTGTAAAACATTAAAAAATTCGTTTCATTTTTAATGCTTTTTAATGCTATTATTTTGCATATTTTAGCTGTTTCAAGATCTACAACGAGTACCGTTTCCAATGTCTTATGTCACAAATGAAAGCTTACTTTTTCTACTTTCATATTCTGTTTTGTAAATACATTTCAGATCATTTAAATATCACGTGTACAGTCTGAGATGTTATTTCATATATTATGATCGGGTGCTGTATACATTATCATAAGGCTAAAATTATTAAACGAAAGTGTAACGAACTTAATTTTTAAAATTATAAAACAGCTTTTACTATTTCATAAAATTTCACGTATATTCGTAATCAAATAAGGCAAAATGAGATATTATTCACTTAGTTGATATTATAAATATATCCTAGAACAATATTCTTTCATTTAAAATTTAGAGTATTATATGTGTAGTCTAGTAAGATATAAAATGTAGATATATCATAAATGAACCTAATGATTTAAAAGAAAAATTATTAAAACTTTGTAAGGAATCTAATTGTTATTTACCGCTATTTGTAATTTTTTCACAGATATGACGGATATATTCTACCTACTCTTCTAATATTAGTTAATACTAAAAAATCTAAGAATTATTATTAAGTATATAATAATTCAACTAAAGAGGACTATAGGCTTAAAATACCAACTTAATAAAATTAAGAAAAAAATTAAAAAATCAGAACTTGATTTTATGATATCCAATATAAAATCATTTATTTTCTTGAATCTTTTTTTTCAATGCGATAGTAATAGTAAATTCGCCCATTTTTGTATCCGCCCCATGCGTTTTGTATATATATCATTGAAATGAAGCTGAGTCGGTCATATCCTATGAGTGAACGATAAATTCGTGCCCAGATTTCTAATATGATAACGATCGAGGTAAAGTCTGCGGTGAAAATGTGCTATTTAATACGTGAAATTCTCGAACTAAAGTTTATTCCTCTGTATGGCCTCTGAAAAGAAATAAATCGTAGTCATGTTTTATCATGTCCGTGAAAGTTCTGTTGGCGTTACTTAATTCATGCATAACTTTCGGAAGTGTCAATCGAATAAATTATGAAAATGGGCACGCGGCCTTATCGTGTCAATATTGTTTGTCGCTGCTAATTTATCGCCGATAATGTTAACTATTATGAGTTCATTAAATGAAAGTATTGCGTAATATAAGCATACAGCAGTGTAATTGAAATATAGAATTATACTAATTTTACTGTAGTTTCGTTTATTTTTCATAATTCAGCACAATTATAATCCAAGAATGATTGGTTTAAAATACTGTCGCTACTAATGTCACTGTATCTTTAATGTAAAATATTATATACATAATATTCAAATAAGAAATCAATTCTATACATATGTAGCTATAGATTATCAACATAAAGTAGGTTTCATTTTTCTCTCAAAACAGATAACAGTAAGTGAATATTTCCATTAAGAGAGTTTAATCAACCATTTATTAAAAATTGACCTCAAAAAAGTAAAAGTAAAAAAAATTCGATTATTAATAATATTAATATATTGTATGAATGTACGCGATTTCTTCGATAATTATTAGCAGCTGTGAAAATAAAGGGTACGTACGCTAAACATGTATTGTACAAGTAGAGTTTGACTTGTAAAATTCCGTTTTGACAATCGTTTAATCAAGCTATCTCTGGGAAGCACACGATTTATTAAAATTTCGTGGAAATTGAGAAGTTCGGTTGAACAATTATTATATTATATTATATACTTATAATATGATTTGCAATAAACGATGCTAAAGTACCGTGGAAATTTCATATTGCATATTTTATATACCCGAGCGCGTAAAAGTGATTAGATAAATTCTTTTTCCATTTCAACTGTACGGCATGTCCAATTTTTTTCATGCACTTTCCCGCACTTCGGTTCATTTGATTTTGAGGCATTTTACGTACATAAATTTCAACGTACCAACTGGTTTTTCAGTCGAAACTCATTATATTAAATGTAGTTTTGTCCGTGGAGAAAATTAGGTACTACTTTTATCTTGTTTTATTTTGAATTGCACTTATTTAATTGTTAAATAAAATTATTCAATTATTGGTGTATTAATAAAAATTATTTAAGTGTTCCCGTCTAATCATATATTGTGATGGATGGATGAAACTTTTCAAATAGATATAATAACAAAATGCTTAAGAACGATTCAAATAATATAATTGTTACGTAAGAGAATAGTTTTCTAATGTTCAATTCAGAGTTATCAAAACTGTATTGGAAGCTTTAATTTTATGTAATATTCATTTAAATAATATTTATTTAAATAAAGTCACGGCGAACTTTAAATTTCGAGAATGTGTTAGTGAAGCAGAATTTATCTTTGATTACTGATAGCGTATGTTTATGAGCATCATAAATTTTGAAAAAATTTATCTTTACGATATTTATGATAATTTACATTTTCATTATTCCTGAAATTTTATTCGTGAAGTTTGCAGACACTATTCCATATGGATTATTCCATATGAATGAAGATTAAATAGCTCGACAAGTTTTATATAATTTCACATCACGAACGGTGTACGTCATGTTTCGTTCTCCAGTGAAATCCAGAATATTAATATAAAATCCTCGTAATACTTAATTACTATTGCCGTGTTCCTTTGTCCATTTTCATTAAATCGTGAGCGAGTGTAGAGAGGAAAAAAGAAGGCAAGAGAGGGCATAAGTACGCGCATGGTAAAGATATAAACTCTTGAATTTAATAGTAGGACGTTTAAGCCAATTTTGCGCGATAATTTCATTTCATTATCGCGCACGCGCGCGCTCCATTAGAGACTTTATTTAGAACGGCAGGACATGTTCTAACGTTGTAAAGGCTCAGCTCCTTTCTCTCTGGCGACTTTTACCCGATTGAGTTAGACTTCGCCATCCAAAATAAATACAGACTGTGATAAATATCAATTTATTGGAAAGGTATTTCGTGAATTAAACCGCAAAAACAAAACTGACCAATAAATTTTTTCTTTGGTTGTTATTTTATTATAAAAAATAATAATAGATAGATAGATATCGTAAATTCATATACGATGGAAACATTATGAAAGATCGAGTACAAAAATACAGCTCCAGCGGCCTGTGTCGCTCTATGTCGCTTAAATGGGCACCTTTCTTAATGGTCAGACTATCGTCGACTCGTTTACATTTTTCAATGCCCAAGACGACTTTATAAAATTATTTACGAATAGGATTTTTATTTATTTATGTGTAAGTCCATAAATCATATTTCGAATTACATTTCCATAAAGATGTAGATGCATTGTAGAAATGTGATTTTTTCAGCTGTTTTCCGTGATAATTAGCTAAAATTTTGATTGGTTAATAATTGATAGAAACTCATATTTCTATGGGTGCACTTCTATATAAATTTTCTAAAAAAAAATATAAAATACACGTGTGTTTAATTTTTGTAATTAAAACAGATACGTACTTATTTACTAGATTACAAATTTTTCTAGAGCAACATAAATGTTGAGCTATCACAAATATAAATGTCGAAACATTTACGATAGTATTTTTTTTGTCCTCTTATTCAAATCTGTAATTGCTCTTAACTAATACAAAAATTTGAAATTTCGAAATTAATTTTTTTCTGATATTCCACCTACTCTTGTTCGAATAGGTACACAATTTTATTCGAAATACTTTCTCTAAATATGTGCATTATAATATACCTAGCGTACGCTATAAATGCAAAAATAATATTCAAAACGCTTGTTTGCCAGTTAATAATTTCGATATAAATAAATTGTCAAATCCATTGATCGACATATTATTTTGTTTTACTAACTAGAGCGTTCTAAATTCTGATTTATCAGAATATCTCGTGCCGTTTAATAACATAAACATCATACCCCCATAAATTGGGTTTTAAATACTGTTCTCCGTTGCATGGCTTACTCAACAACCCTTTGGAACAAGCCATTATACCTAATGAAATCCCTAGAAAATTTAGTATTTTGATTGAATACGAGAAGCTTCTCTCGATGACTCGATCGTTTTATCAAAGAATATAAATACAAATAAATCGTTGAGTTCCGTCATAGGTGAGGTAGCCCGGCTATTAGCCCTTCTCAATATCCGGGGTGCTCGGACTGCTGAGAATTCCCTGAGTACTCCTCGCCGTAGCTCGAGGCATCATACTGCTCACCAGCCTCGTTATGCCCGTGATGGTTCTCGTGGTAGTGGTGATGGTGGTCATGCACAGGTACAGGTACCGGTACTTTAACTGGGTAAGGCACGGGCTTGTGAACCGTATACGGGACCTTCTTCTCTATGTGAATGGGTACCGGCCTATCTACTGGTACCTTTACTGGATACGGTACCTCCTTTTCCACTGGATAGGGTACTTTCTTCTCAACGGGATATGGGGCGGGCACGGGAACCTTAACCTCATACGGCACAGGCTTTTCGACGGGGACTGGTATGGGCTTGTCGACGTGAATCTTCACTGGGTAGTGAATGACCTTCTCCACCGGGTACGGCACCTTCTTCTCCACTGGGACGGGATACGGCTTTTCAACGTGGTATGGAACTGGTTTATCCACGTGCACCTTTACCGGCACCGGGATATTCTTTATCACGGGGTAAGGTTGCGGTACATGAACTTGAATCTTCACGGGGTAATGTATGTGCTTATATATTGGATAGGGCTGGGGTACTGGAACCTTTACCGTATAGTGGATTTTCTTTTCGACGGGGTAAGGTGCAGGAATATAAACCTTGTGTGGCACTGGACGGTCGACAGGTACATGGACTGGGTAATAGACTTTTTTCTCGACGGGGTATGGCGCGGGTATATGGACTGGGACTTTGACAGGGACCTTTACCGGAACGGGAATCTTTTTCTCTACTGGGTATGGAGCAGGCACGGGCACCTTAACAGGATACCGTACTTCCTTCTCGACTGGCACGGGCACATGCTTTTCGACCGGGTACGGCACCTTTACCGTTTTTTCAATTGTGATCTGCTTTATTTTACTATGACTATGATGATCGTGATGGGGTTCGATATGATGTGGACCTTGTTCTTGACCGCTACTGATCTCGTGTCCGGCGAAGTCGTAGCCACTGAACTCGTGGCCATCGTTTGATTCCTGGATGCCGCCTAATTCATGTCCAATCGATTGGTGGTGACCACCGTAACCACCGCTAAAAATATCTTGACCGAAGTCGCCCTCTAGACCAAACAGCCCGCGCTTGTTTTGGTTTTTATCGGAGGAATCGGTATTTTCCCCCTTTTGTTCTTCCTCGGTGACTGCTCCCTTCGGCTCCTCATGTGCCGTATCTTGGTTCACTTGCTTACTAAACCCAACAGCCAAAAGGCTTAGGAAGAGAAGAGCTGTCTGAAAATAGAATCATTTATTCAATTAGATTAGATGTTAATTGACTATCAAGAGACAATGTATTAGGAAGTGAACTGTTATTTGATATTACGTATAATTGCATATTTGGATACGCTATCTATCGAAAGGGAAATATAATATTTTGATATTAATATGTATATTTGAATACAAAAAATTAATTGAAGAGCCGGTAATAGGATTAACCATATTACTATTTCATTAAATGTAATTTAAATTTTGTTTAGGTTTAATACGTGACTTAAATGCGTAAAATTATAGACATCATTATCGTATGGATCTCTTATTTCATAATAATCTAAATATTTATATAAAATAACATAAATGATCATAATGGCGATATTCTGATTGATTTCATATTTTTAAGAATTACACGAATATATAGTTTTCTAGGTAACGAACATTTGTAAAATTATAAAATTATTAAATATCGCATCCTTTGAATTGTAAACAATGAAAGTATCTTAAAATTAAAGACTAATTATAATGATGAAATAAACTGTATTTATGAGATATAAGATTAAAATTTGATCCTTAACAATTTTAAATAAAAGTAATAGTAAATTGTTAATTTTGTCATTAGATACTTTGTACTCAATCCATTATTTTAATTCTCGTTCGGTACAGAGAATGCTAGAATTTTAATTGGATTTTAACGAAATTTTAAACAAATTAAGTTATCGGTTCATTTTCAAATGCCAAAAATTGAATTGTTCTGCTTAAATGATTTTTGATATTTTTATATCTTGCGATTCACAAAATGTACAATTATCGTCTAGGGTGTGTAGAAAATTGCAGCTAGCACTGGAGGCAAATAAAAATGATCTCCCTGCATTGGTTTTCCAACCAAAAATCGATGCGCACTCGTAGCTCCCTCAAATACACTTCCGAAGTTATCACTGTCCTTAATCACATTTAGCCAATCAAATGCAGTGGAAATGAAATTGCCGAATACTCGCACAAACGATTAGTGGAATAAAGGGAGTAAAAATAACAGGTAAATGATAGAGTCACAACTCTGTTCGTTGGCAGGCCAACAGTGCCGTGTCTTACCGAAAATCGCATTGTACCGGTAGCGCACTGCAATGCCGGTAGTATTATCCCGACTGCACTGGATGCTTCCCCCGGCCGCCATCCTCTTTATCCTCCGGTAGTTCGCGGCTTTCCCTTCCCGCGGTCGCGCCGCCGATTGAAAGTGAAATACACATCGACGCGCTTCGCCCCTCCACCTCCATCCCTGACACTATCGATTACGGAACCATTGTGGCGATTGAAAATTCTTTCCTGCGAACCGTTAAAATTGCGGTTTCAAAAGGATCCGTCGTCGTGGACGTAGTCGCTTATGGTCATAATCTCGAATCATCCCCACGATGGAATTGTTATTTCTATGAAACGTATTTTAGGGACATTAATTACAGCCATTTCATTTCGAGGTCGTGTGAGTAAGTTGCTTAGTAAACTCGTAGACAGTCGTAACTTGACGGAGCCTTACATCCTTTTACTGATAATTATCTCGAGTAACTGTATTAGGTAATATTCGTCTATCTACACATGTTTATGTATATGTTAGATTTTTTCCTACTTTAGTCGATAAATTTAATGAGATATAGGGTTAAACAACATATAAACACGATGCTATTTTTTCATTTCCGGTGTAAGACGGATTCAACGGCTCAACAAATTTCGATTTGCCAACGAACCCATTTAAATCTCTGAAGCATATTTTCTATAAAATTGCTGCTTATACAATTTTCAATTGCAGTTTTAATATTTTTTTTGTTAATTATTAAATATAACAAATGTATATTTACACGGAAATTAAAATATTAAGTTCTTGAGAGAGAATAAGGAAACATTCATTTAATAGAGGCTAGGAACATAAAAAGGAAATTAGCTTTGATAAATTGGAGTCTAATAATTTCAATTTAAATTGTGGTTATTTCAATATTATGGGCAGTATACAATAAAAACATATTTTATTTCCTTTACGTATATATTAGGACAACTCAAGTTTTTGTTATTATTCAGAAAAGATAATATGGTTACAAAAGTAATCAAAAATAAAATTCAAACAACAAAACAAGCATTTAGGTATAACTTTATTTTTTTTCTTAATATTTTCTTACTAAAATGAATTAATTTTAATAATCTAATCATTACTTGGGACATCATAAATGATAGTCGTATATCGATGTATTTTTTTTTAGTATGAAAATTATAGATTCTAATATAATATTATATAAATATAATATTTTAATATATATATATATATATATATATATATATATATATATATATTAAAATATTATATTTATATAATATTATATTATATTTATATAATATTATATTAGAATCTATAATATTCTATTATATATAATATTTTATATCATATTTTCTTTAAAAGCAAGTTTATAAAAACTATTTGAAATTAGTCACATAAGTCTATAGAAGTATACATTATAAGTCACCACATACATAATATTAAACATAAGCATTGCTATTAATATGAATATTTTATATTCTCGATTCTAATTTTATGTTTCCATATTAAGTGCATTAGTTCCGAATGGCAAAAGTATGCAATGAAAAAATTGTACTATATACATTCAAAGAGGGTAATGCTTTTTTCTTTCTTTTTTCTTTTCTTAATCTCTGAATAAATTTATTCAATTTGATCCATTGAATAGAAATTTTACCTGATCGGTGTATGTAAAAAATATAAATGATTAAATTCTCTAATTTTTATAATTTAATTAAAAATTAAAATAGCTTTATACTTATTAACGCATGAAAATATTCTGCACAGATGTCGGCTGTATTGTACTTGTTATTAAGTCACTTAAAACAAATTCAAAAATAATCATTGTTTCAGGTAAGACAGTTAATCCAAATAAATTTATAACATTGCTTTCGAATCAGAAGATTGTTAATTATAAAATAAGAATTATATGATTAAGTAACAAACTATCAAAACTATTTAATCGACAAATTATTAATTATTAATTATTAATTAGTAGAAATTTATGCATGCAGTTGGCGTTATAGTTTCTCCATTTATAGTAAACCTGACCGAGCACCGTCTCAAATGTAAAAGAAATATAAATCAATAAATTCGCTAGACTTGGTTCATGGTTGAAATAATACATATTCAATATTCTTTCTTTAACTCTGATTACTATACGTTAAAGGAACTGTTCAATATTAACGAAATGAGTGCTAGGCTTTAAAGCTTAGATCATCGCTTAAAATTTTTGTTGTTATATTTTATTAATACTTTGAGAAATTTGAAATTCGATATTGACCGAATCCAATTATTTTAAAGAAAATAGATAATAAAAATTGAAATAAAAATGAAATGTCACAAAAACATGGGTACATTCAGCAAAGCGTATAGAAGTAGGAATTCTCTTGACCTAAGCGTGAGGAATATTGTAAGAGCTAACTACTAATAATGTAGTCATAAAAATCACTCTCACGTATCGTGTTATATAAGCCATTATTGTTTTTCTTTTTATGAAAAGAATTGTGAATGAATCCTTATAAGGAAAGAAAATTATAAATATTAGTTTTCATTTTCCTCTATTCACTAAACATGAAATAATATAATGTACTTGATAAAGAATGTAATAAAGGATAATATTTTTTATTTAATGAGTTGAGTTTGGAAGTTTGTCCATCAGGAATGTTATGTTGTTTCTTTTCTTTAAAGATAATCTTATTTCTAACGCAAACTTTCTATTTTATATAATTTTTCTTAAGTTATAAAGTCTTGTCAGTAAAAGAACTGGAGTGGGTACGTATAATAATTTCTAAAAATCTTATACTATGTACAAGTCTTATACAAACATTAATTTTTATATGAAAAAAATATTAAAATTTGCTTGAATTTAAAGAAGTGAATGTAGTTTCTTAAAAAAATTAAAGATAATATTTAGCTATATATATGCAAGCTATAATTTATGGTATTGTAAAAGTTGACAACTGAATGTTTATCTAATACGTAAGTCCAAAAAAAATAAGACAGACATTTATGCAATATTTTGTAATTAGTGACTAATAATGTTTTAAGTCACTTTCAAGCTATGTTTCATTTTCTTTTGAACATAATTATGATTATTACATATTTTGGTATTGCATATATGATTTGAAGGATATTAATTAACATTTTTTCATTATAAACATTAATTTTTAAGAAATTTAAACCATTGCAACAATTTAAATTCTACAGAAACAATTTAATAAAAACTTTTTTCATTAATAAAAGAATTGCACAAGTAAAATTAATCTTTGATTTCCTCTTGAGTATTTCATGCTTGTCGAATTAAAATTTATTTATATTATATCGGAGAATATAAGAAATAATAATTTAGACATTTTAATTGATTTTATGATATATTTAAAATTCTATTTTTAAATTGTTGCTTATACGATGGTCACTTACGCAGTAAGTCATTCATTTGTATAATGCTACCTTTTATCATAACAATTAGTTTTATAGTAGTTTAAATGATGGTGATAAAAATATTGTTTTTAAAGTTTACTATATTTTCAATTATAGTTACATAGGATTAATAAAGTTTTCTTCACATTAAATAATAAATTCACGTGAACATATTGAAACAAAAATTAATTACTTAATTCATATAACGTGTCTGGAGTAACATTTTAATCGATGTTGGTAAGTGTCCGAAGTATCTGAATGATTTTTCTATAATAAATAAAACTCATTGTTTCTTCATTATTGGCTAATTTCAATCATAATGTCAATATGGTCGAATTACAACATAGTATTAATTTTTATTAAATGAAATATTGGTAGCAACAATTTTTTACCTTTCACGTATATTTATTCTCTTGCATTTTCAAATAAAAATGAGTAAATCATTAATAGAAAAATTTAATATATTTAATAACTATTGAATTTCTTAAAACGACTTTTCTCATAAAATACAAGTTTCTACTGGTTTTTACATCATCTGAAAGAGAAGAGTTTTGACGATATTCTTTTCGATTTCTAAAATGTTACTTGAAATACTGTGTCACAACGAATCTTTTCTTGTGTTCTACATTTCATCGTTTTATCTTTTATAAATTAATAGTTCTTATAGTTTTTTGAAGAATGTTATTGATAATGTTTTTTGACAAATACTTGTATAGTTCTTTAATCGTTAAAATAGTAATAAGATGTTTTAATAATTATATTTTATTGAAGTATGATATATTAAGGTTATTTATTTTCAATGAAAAATGTATAATTAATATAGAATATTTTAGATTCTTGCTTATTTTTCAATACTAATAAGACATTTGATAAATAATATTTATAAGATTTAATTTATTAGTAATATTATTAATTTATTATTGAATAATACAACAGTTTGTTTATAAATATAAATACACATGTAATACACAAGCAATACAAACATCTTATGAAGAATACATTTTTATATTTTATTTTATTAACCAATCATATAAACCACAAAATATATATAAATTTTTGAATTATTACTGCCGTTTTTTGAAAAATTAAAACGGTTTTTAAATGATAACTTTAATATAATACATAACTTATATTATCTATTCATAACAATGTATATTATATTTACTTGTATATTTTATAAATAAAAACTTTGATAAAGCTTGACAATTAAATAGCAATTCTTGCAATATAATTAATAAGTACACAAATAGCCATACACGCATACATCCCCCACTACACAGTAAATAATTTTAATAGAATAAAAGACGTAGAAGCGAATAAAAATTATTCCCTATTAAAATTGTACAAAACAAATACCAATAAGGAATTGTTAAAATATTTTTACAATATATCCTTTTTATACTAATTTCAAGTTTTTAAAAAGATCATTTCAATTAAAAAAAGTCAATATAATATAATTTTTTCACTGTATTCAAAGTATAATTGCTTCCTTAGAAGAAATGAGGAAGCTTAGAGCGACGATAAAAAATTTACAGATAATATCGCTGAAGCATGATTAATCAATATATGCGTATTAAATGCCGATACAATGAAATATTCTAAGCGCTTTATTAGCACTGATTTATAATTAAAATTACGAGAAAGAATCTGATAGCATTTCATATCTAACACGTATTTTCAAGTTGGTAATTCCAGACAGATAAAATATCGTGTTATACCATTTTTTACTTTCGCCTCTTCACTTCCGTTTTTATATATATTTCTTAATTTAATTAAATTTTTTTCTACAATCACCACTGCTAAAAATTTGTCGAATTCTTGCTGGTTTTATTATCCAAAAAAATAATTCTGCATTTAATGTTTTTTTTTTCAAATTCCGATCATTATCATTTTCCGTACGGTTAACTTTATTGTAATCAAGAGTAGCTTTTTTTATTTTACAATTGAATTAGCTTTAAAACCGATTCATAAGTACTATTTTTGTTTTTTACGTAAATTTCTTTTGTATGTAATACACTGTTAAAATAGTTTTGTTGAAATAGTTTTTATTTTTGTTTATTTATTTTTTTTTATTTTAATTTTTTATAAATTTGGCATGGAAATGGTTATGTTTTTGAACGTTGACGATACCTCGATAGCGTAGACGATAGGGGTTAGTACTTCCGTTCATATGTGGATCATAAATGCATTATACATATTTTTCAGAATTCTCCAGAAAGAACAGATAACGATAAAGAGAGATTTTCTTATACAAAGCAAAAGAAATCAAAATGCCAATCCGTGTTGAATTGGGTTTTCACACAT
Organism: Ceratosolen solmsi marchali; assembly: GCF_000503995.2. Classification (NCBI taxonomy): domain Eukaryota; kingdom Metazoa; phylum Arthropoda; class Insecta; order Hymenoptera; family Agaonidae; genus Ceratosolen; species Ceratosolen solmsi. The sequence continues at coordinate 22,001,116 of NW_011948412.1, read as the reverse complement.
ATAAGTAATTTTGGTCCATCCTCATATCTTGAACATTTTCAGAAAATAACTAGAATTAATAATACGGATCTTCTAAAATGGTAATTTCATTTTATGTGAAAATAGTCGATTGACATCAGTTTTCTAAATATAAAATTGTAATTATAGATATTTGAGAGATATTTGAAGTTACTTAGCGCACTTGTATTGGGTGTCAAGCATCGTTAATAGTAGCAAAATTTATACCAATACCATTAAGACAATTGAAGTTTCTATCATTTTGACTTTTAACCATTTCGCATAGTGCATTGGCATACTAATAAGAACAACCGAGATATTATATTACAAAACCAATAGTTTAAAAAAAATGGAATAAAATATTATTCGCATGACTTAATACACTAAACGAAGAGACTAAATTTTATAAAATTAAGTATGTACATACAATTAAAAGTGTTACAAAATCGCATTAAATGAAATATTTCTAGACAGATATTTAACGCTCAGAAATGTCCATTAATATATCATTTCATAAGCTATAATATTACATTTTGTGCAACATCGTTACTCTCTAAAACTAAAATCCATAAATCTAATATGCATACGCTCAAGATTCATTAAGTGATACGCGATCACTCGTTATTCTACTCCTCCGATTCCGCCCCATTAAAGGCTACGACTAGGCCAAGCCGTTGACTCACAGAAGACTGATTTCATATAAAAACGAATGAAGTATAACCAAAACGTATCTGGGGGAACCTCTCGGATCCACAATTTGTGACACGCATTCGAAGCTCGTTTTCACTCGGTCCAAGCGCTTCCGTACGTTCCGGAATGCGCTCGCGGGTAAAAAGCGAGAACGCGTCATGGCCGGCGGCGCGCAACTTGGGTCTCTTCCGTCCGATCGGGCCCCGAGTGAAAATTAATGGCTGATCCCCGATATGCCTGCAGCTAAGATCCGGACGCCCGATTTTAAAGCCTTCCGCCGTAGATGTGCACTCGGTGGAGGGAGCACGTGCAACGGCGCGTGCGCACTGGGATTCTGACACGCACGGCGAGTTTGCATAACATTCAACGCTCGCGGTTCTCGTATTTTTAAATTAGCACCAAGAGAACTTAGTCGATGCCGCAATTGGCGATAATGCGATGGGATGATGAAAGTCAATCGGCTTACGCGCACCTCGTAATTCACCTTCGAGACTCTAAATCATAATGACTTCTCGTCGTTTTTACACGAGGGTCATAAAGTATGTAGAGAATTATTGTTATATCGTTCAGGAAACTTAACGCATACGTAAGTAACATGTAGGAGTTGGTATAAAAGAACCAATGCATTATTAAAAAGCAATAATAAGACAAAATAATTAAAAAATGGATTTTTGTTTTGAATCGTACAGTACAATCTATGTTACACGAATGTGCGTTAGATTTGTATAGTAATTATAAACTCTGTATAGATTGTGCAGATTATGCATTTGGTATCTAGTAAACTTATAGAATAAACGCAATACTTTCTTTATTTCAATAACAAAATTAATAATAATGAAATTAAAAATTGACAAATAACCAAAGTTCCTCGAGAATAATAAAAATATTTCTGCATTTCATTCAAGCAATTGTGCTGGAAAAGGAAATGAAAACAATCTAATAGGCAACGCGGAAGACTTCCGCTTATTATCGCATTCGCTTTGAATGTGACAGTCTCTAAAGCATTTAGAAATTATCGGCTCAAGTTGAGTGGTTTCTGTCTATTTTGGTTTTGGAATATATATTATATATATATATATATATTTGTTATATTTTTTAATAGTGCTATAGATATTGCCTATTCCGTTTCTTAAACTAAACATTACAGCGACTGTTTACATCTTCATCTAAAGTTCGGCAGTGGACAAAACCTAATATTATTTTTATTAATTTGATTACTTTTTTTTTTTTAATATAATGTCCAACATATTTTACTACGCCCAATACTTGAATTTGTATTACTTAACATAGTTTTATAAGCTATTTATTTTACTGTACGGAAGAATATTATAAATTACATACATATAAATGACAAGAAGAAAATTAGCAATAAGCCTTTTAATCGTACATGTATGTGTAATGAAGTTTATAAAATACTATGGCAATATAATGTGTTCATCATATGGTATGAGTCTCAGTACACATGGAAATTCATGCACTACATAATAATTAAAATTAAAGAAAATTATTTTGATTCTGTTAATCTTTCATTCAATTATTATTACTATTCACACTACAATAATATTATAAAATATTACAATTGATAAGAAAATAAATTTGTTTCGTTTGATCGGCTGGCCGTGAAAATTAGTGTACGACAAATATTACAAATCGTTCGAGACTTGCAACAAAAAGTGAAAAAAGAAACGTGGCGAAAGGCCGTTACATATCTTAGAGTATTCGAATGGCGAGAGATTTTGATTCAAGGCGTGGCCGTGTTTCACATTCATGAGACCCTGTTAATTTAATCCTTGCCTCTCCTCTCTATATCATTTCAGGATAAAATTTTCCGCCTTTCCCTGTTGATACGCGTGCACTCCAGGCTTATTAGGTAATTGTGAACTATCTAATATATCATATAATGGCCGATGTATCGCTCACCGAAGTGAAATCCTTTCTTTAATACCAACATCAATGATTGTTGAAATATGTTATTATAAATTTTAAATATGAAGGAATTAGATGGGTTGGGATTTTCTCTATAGTACAAAGTATAAAATATATCACATATATTAGCTTACCTTCTAATTTGAGAAATAAGATTCTCAAGAAGAAAAGATAAATGATATTTATTGATGTAAAAAAAAAAATGAAGTCTATAAAAATGACTTTATAAATTTTAAACTACGGCCCTTTCCCATATTTTATTCGAAATATGTTATAGCGTCAAATTAGTAGGAAAAACATTGTTGATGTACACATTACACAACTTTTTATTTGTCTGGCTGTAAAAACAAGCGATGACAATCGTTTAAATAATCGATGAATGAAAGCGAGCATTTCCGTCGACGCTCAATATCCTCCATAAAACGAACAAAATTATGAAGATTGCTATTTTATTTCTCTCTGTAATCCTCCAGGATAATGACCGCGAGCTCACGGGCGTGTGAAAACCAGATAAATTTTCTGTTAGTCGCGACTATCCTTGAACCTCGGCGTAGTTAATGTCGCGCAGTTCTTGCACAACCGGTTCAAGCAACTCGTAACGAGTGGCGGCCTTCGTTATAACGGTCGTTCAAAGCAATTATCGACAGGATCGAAGTGTGTAGAGATATTAAAATTTTCCTTATCCTGAACGCGAAAATTATTCTGGTTCTGACTTTTACACGTTGGAGATTTTAGTAGCGCATGTGGTTGGTGTGCCTGTATGATTAGTTGGTGTTCCGCTTCATTTTACAATGAGCGATTTTGATATTAATCAATACACAACCACTGACTTTTATAATTAATATGTATTCCCACAATAGTTTAGTTTCAGTAGTGCACTTCAAAAAATAGCTATAATGAAGTTTATTTATCATTGTCGTTTAAATAATTGATATTATTGAAAGAGAAAAAAATAATTTTTAGTTTTTTTTGGAATGCAATAATATAATATATTTCAAAGAAAGATAATCTATTTCATATTATTATTCTATTACATATTACTATTAATAATAAACAAGTACAATTGTAATTACAATTACAATTGTAAAAAGATGACATCGGACAATTTACTTTATTCTTCGAATTATATTCAAATTAATGATTTTATTTAAAAGATGCAAATATCAATGTAATGGTAATAATTGATTTGCGTATAAATAAATACATTAATATAATATAGTATAGCATCGACGCCATTATCAGTAAAACAGTTGTAAATGAATTAGATTCTAAAGATTTTATATTAATTTAAATTTCATTATTAAAAATTATTTTAAATTAACTATATTATTTAATGCTGCTTTAAAAATAATGTTATTATTTGAAATCGATAATTTTCGAAAATTATTTTTTTTTATCTTTAGATATTGAAAATGTGTATTTTGAGTTCATTGATCGTATAATTATGCTTTTATAATTATGCCATAGCAATTATGGCTTACAAATGCAATCTTAGAAATTATTGTTTATATAATTATGTATGGTATGGATAGTTGTATATAACCTTTATGTTAGAATTATTTATTATATGGCTTTTAAAAAATTACAGATTTTAAAGAAAAACAGTTACACCGAAATTCACTAATTAAGTAATAAAATTAAATTAACAAAATTATAAGTTTGAATACAAATATTTCTAATTAATATTCTATTTTATGGTCTAGGGTATTTTATGGTCAAGACTATTGTGGTAAAAATTTATTTAAAATTTATATGACAGTAGAAGTAAATGAGAAATTGTTATAAAGATAATGAAATTAAAGGTCATAATTATTTGAATAATAATAAGCAATTTTTCATTTTTATTTTATATTAATATTGTTACAGTCAGTATTTTTGTAAGAACACTTATTTTATGAATAACTTGATACAGCTACTTAATTACAAGTCAAAATACAATGTCAAAATATTTTTGACAAATTGTATCTTATTTTATTTTTTAACCGATCTAATGCACATCCGAACAATCGTCTTAGCTCGTAGGTTTAAAAGCACCTAGACCTAATGATGTAATCATAACTGGTATTCTTCTCCTGCTGCGAGTCGCAGATGTAGAATAAGCAGATATTACCATCCTCTTCAAAGAAGGTAAACTGGTGCTTCTTAGAAAAGCAGGTCGCATCTCTGAATTTGGAGAACTCGCTATATGCGCCGGTACTATCAAACTTGGTTAGCCGAAACTCCTGGCACTTCTCATATTCGTTATTTTCACAGTAGGTAGAAAGTAATAGAAGACCGTCCCGATTCAGATTGTATATCGCGAGATGCTTCGTTTCGTAATCTAAGTTCAGGCTTTTATTGAATTTATAATTCAACTTGTTATCGAACTGTAGACAGAATACTTCCTTCTCCTTGCCTTCGAGGAAGTAACAGGCTCCGAAGGTACCTACAAAAATAATAGAACGACAATGACTTTAAACAAGATGAATTCAGAAGATAATTACTCATCACGGTAAAAATTCTTTAGGTTCTGTGTTGAATTTAGAATTCAAAAAAGAAAGAACCTTACGATTAGCAAGATGTAAATATTTGAATCCTCTTAAATGCTTATCAAAGATACAGTAAATAGATTTGATACTGCTCATTAGCACATTTCAATGAATTTTTAAGAATTTTTATTTAAGTTTTTGAAGTGTTTAATATGAGTGATATGATAAGCGATTGATTTTACGTTAATTAAATAACAAAAATAATATTGCGGAAATTTTGTAATACGTCATTCGATAATTAATACTTTTGTTTAAAACGACCACTCTGTAGCTCCATTAGAAAATATTAGACAATTACGTATTTATTACTAATCTATTTTTATGAATTAATTAATATATCATTTTGCATAAGTAGTCGAATTTACTAACTGGAAAATATTCATAATATAATAAACTAACCATAAGAAGTGGATACTCTTAATAGTTTGAGCATCTTGTCGTAAGACTCATTAATAGTGTTTATAGTATCACCATTCGATGTCAGTGAATATAAGAAGTATTTATTCCCATTTTTCGAAATTGCAAAATAGCCTTGGTCGGACGACGAGCCGATGTACAGTAATTTCGTGTTAGGATTATTGTTGGAAAAGCCGAATGCCATGGGTTTGCCAAATGACTGCTTGGCAAAGTTATAAGTGTGCTTACAAATGTAGGAGCCGCACGTTTCTTGACCATTAAACGAAAAAAAGTCAAAATAGTCCTCATTCCTGGAAAGTTTATTTCAATTGATAAATGTAAAAAAATATCAATACTCTCTACGTAATCTCAATTGTATTACGAGATATATAATTTTGTGAAGATATTATATTTCATCTTAATGTAATTTTGAAACCTTCACATTGTTGATCAACTATTATTGCCTATTGTGTGATATAAACAATTAAGTAACAGCAATATCAAGAAAGCATTATATAATAACTCATTATCCACTCAAAGCTATAAGACTATTTTAACATATAAAATAGTGTAAAGTATCGATGGACTATCTATTTTTTGTATAATAAAGCATACCGGGGATTATAGACGAGAAAACTGCCACCATAATTAAAGTAGTCGTATCCCTTAAGGACCTCGTTTTTGGTGTATTGGCAGTTTGCCATATTTATAATATAAATATCGATTAAGTTAGTGGCTGGATTGTCATAAGTCTTGATGACCTGGAAAATCTCATAATCATTATTAGTGGACTCCAATCGGATGTAATAAGTAGTAGGATCGTAGCCAAAAACTGGGAAAGAGCAGATCTTCCTGCTGTTGCTGTTGAAGGAGAGTCTCTCGATGAAAGCATCGTACTTGTAATCCGGGATACTACTCGCCCTAAAGCTCAGCTTCGATGGATAATTCGACGAGAGGAGGAAGAACTTCTCGAAGTTGTCCTCATTATAGATATGAATTCGCTGCAGATAGTTCGTGTTCTCCAAGGGGGACGACTTGAAGTCGAGCTCCGATGACCTTTTCTCCTCGGCCCAACCCATCTGCAGCAAGATGAAAAGCACCGGCAGCGTTTTTGCGAACGACAACATTTTGTAGAGCTACGATGAAAATTTTAAGTTTATTAACAATAGGATTTTATTACTTTTATAGTTATTGTACAAATAACTACATTTAATTGTATTAACGAGAATATATTCAGTAGTTTTTTAAATTTAATTAAAAAATTTAATATTAATTTAAATATATATATATATATATATATACATTTATTTATATTTATTTTATAATGTAATTAAACTTCGTTTAACAAAAGAAATTTACCAAAAGAAAACCCATTTTTATAAGAATTAGATAATACACTATAATATTAATTTGAATTATTATTTCCGAATTATTTTGCTTATCTTCAAGATTATATATTTCATACTTTCAAAGTTTATAGATTTTTTTGCATTATTTTAGAGTAATATAAAATAGAGTACGAGATTTAGATATAAACTCACTTAAATTATTGTAACGATGGGAATTGAAATAAAGTCTCTGCGTACGTATATAGTCTCTTCGGATGCAGCACCGCATTTACGACGATATACCCAGAGCACCTCCTTTTATGTGAATCCTCTGTATTAGTTTTTAAAAATCTACTATGCAAGACCGGTTTAGTAAAATGAACACGGCAACATCCAGGATGTTCCGATCTTCGTCCTCGAATTATTTTCCACTGACCAACCATACAATTTTCCTTGATTGGATTAAAAACAAGACACTTATGATTTGATCTAGACCATAATTATAATTTATGTACAAAACATAGTAAATTTCAATAAAAATGGACAGTACAAACACACATACACACACACGCGCGCGCGCACGCTATCTTACGCATATACATAATGCACGAAATATTGTATGCATATATACATACATATATATAATAATAATTTTTTAATATATAATATTCGCATAATATTATATACAACATTCATAAATGTATATCTGTAACATAAATTTTGCTTTAAATAGATACTAAATATATTTTACAATATGGCAGTAATATATATGTCCTCTTGAAACTCATTACATTCTTTTTACTATTGTTTTGTCTATTTTATACATTATTTTATGTGCCTACCCATATAATATTTTTTATCTTCTAATACGTGTTACATCTTTACGGAAATTAAAATTAAGTTTAACATTTATTTTTTTTTTGCAAAACATCCAACAATCTTAAAATTTTCAATGGTTCATTTTACCATTTAACTACTCGTATTTCTTTAATTGATTCATTTTATTACCTCCTTTTGTTAGTGTAAAATAGTATAAATAGTACATATTAATACATTATAGATATCTATGGATCAATATCATTATATATATATATATATATATATATATAATATTTATATTATATATTATATATATATATATATATATATATATAATGATATTGATCCATAGATATCTATGTAACATAAAGTAATGCTTGAAAATTAAAAAAAAACTGCATATAAATATATGAATGAAACAGGAATAAAATTTGTTAACTATCAAAATTGTAGAAATGTTTTCATAATATTTAATTACTTTTTCTTTATTGTTATTTATTAAGTTTTATTTGTTAAGCTAGTTTCTCTATTGTTTTAAAGATATTATTTAATCAATGTTATTGTTTCTGCAAAAAATGCTGAAAATGATTTATGTTTATAAAAAACAGATTGAAACCATATACATTTTTTTGAACGGAACGAAAAATTAAAAAAATTAGTTTTAATAGGAAAGAAAAAGCAATTCGTTAAATCAAGGTGCAACAGAAGTTATTATAATCAACTGTACAAATAAGAAACAATGCAATTATTACTTATACTTCAAACATCCGTAACTTTGATGCTTCGGAACAATCAATTTTTCTCTAAATGATTACCTATATAAATATAATAACTGCTACAATTTAAGATACTATAATTAATTAGAATTATTTATTAATAAAAGTATATATTAATAAAGATTATTTGCTAAATCTCAATTAGATAATTTTGCTTTGTATCTAATAATAACTAAATTGAATTTATTTTTGTGTCTCTATATGTTTTCTCCCCGTTTATATATGATTTAATTTTATATATAATTAGAAACTTAAGACTTCATTCACTGCAAGTTACTATGAATTAAAATAATTATTATTAATTTTAAACATATCGCAGACGACTTCGATAACATATTCGGAAACATTGCTTAAAATGAATGGTAGTCTAGCTTAACACATAGCCCGGAGATTAAATCGAAAATATTTTTCGGACTACTAATCACATTAATTATGTGGGCTTCAGTATTAGGGAGGAGGGCTGAATGTCTCCTCATGGAGGTATACTATAGGTTGTTCAGAAACAATAAAAGCACGGATTAGGCTTTCGAACTGATAATTTGTTTTCGGTTGTTTCAGTGTTCAAAAAAAATGTTTTAATTCGTAATATTGATGGTTTTTTTTTAATTTTTTATATTACATGTTTCTTCACTATCAATGCTATCCTATAGATGGGGGGCACTCATGTAATTTATGGATAATGCAGGCTTGAGAGGAATTATGTATTATATCGTAGATTATTTTTATTCAATTAAATTAATTTATTAAAATAACATTACTTGTAATTACATAAAATTTACATAATAGCTAAATTATTTCTTCAATGAACCAATAATAAAACTCATATCGAATTTGATACCATTAATCCTGTTATGCGTAAATTATTCTTATAATGTCTGGTAAAATTTGCTGCATTATTTGTTTCACATTACCGTTCATCATACCTAATTTATTCTTACGTAATAAATTGTAACCAATATGAGAAATTTTAATAGTCCGTGATAATTAAAATTCGTTAAATTTCATGGTTTGTATGTAATACATGCTAGCAATAAATATTAGGATGCATTACAAAATTAAACTCAGTTTTTCATTAACATTAAGATACCATTTCAATTTTCAATTTAATATATCGATAATTTAGATATAATTAAGAAGAGTTGTATGAAAAATACCTATGAATTTAATCTATGAATTTTAAAAATAAATATATTTAATATCACAATTATAAATTATTATACACATTTATGATGAATGAAAGTATTTATTTGCCTATATTATAGTGAGTAATTTGGGTATAATTTAATGATTAATAATTAGGAAATGAAAAATAATACATATCACCAGACAACGACGAAAAGTTCATCTTTGTTTTGATTATTAGTGACAAAATGCAGTTTCAAATCTTGGTCGAATCTTTCCTTAAAGTGTTCTTTTTGTTCAACTTACATCAATGAAGAAATTAAATAATAATAAGTAATGATTATATTATGTAATATATTATTATCAATAGGCAACTTTTGAATTTTTATGTAGAATATGAAAGCCAATAATTTAATATAAGGTTTATTTATATCTGTATATCACCTACTTTGCAATCAATTCGCGGTACGAAATAAATGGCCCTGAAACTTTACTATACTTTTTATTTGCAATTTCGTATTCTCATTATGTTTTTCTGCCCTTTATTGATTATGAACAATGTCAAATAGCAAAGTAACTGTAATTTATTTTGAAAAATAGTAAAAGGATGAAGGATGAAATCGAGGATCACAACGATGAAAAATTAAGTCTGCATAGACTCTTGTATATTATAAATTAGTTGATTGTATAAAATATACGAAGTAATATTTTATAATACAAATTTGGATTATAGATTTCAATTCATTTACGATACAGTGAAATTATGTAATTTTATTATTTCTTCGATTAAAATCGTATTGGATTTGAAAATGAGTGGATATTAAAAATTTAAAGATGACAATCGAGAAAGTGCAACATAATATTTAAATATAGGTAAATACGTATATATTGTGTAAACATGAAATATTTCATCGGCAATTTTTAATTTTTACAATTATACAGCTTTCACTTCGTTAGATATAATAACTCTCTTTCACTTCACTAGCTTAGAAATTATTTGAAAGTTACAAATATCCTTATGACAAGATATCTGATGATGACGTGACGGCGTACGTGCGAATTTGTAATGTAAAATTAAAATCAGCTTAATTTCGTCATTGAATATTTGAATGCATTTCCCAACTGAGTATAATTTGAGACTAACATAGATTATACATATTACATCAATTGTGAATATTTAATAGATATTCTTAATAACTAAGATTTATGTAAAGGATTTATAGGCTAACATTTTTTGTTAATTTATACATTTAGTTATATCTATTATATTATACATAGAATATCGGTGAATATATTAAGCGGAATTATTATTTATATATTATTCTACTTTATATTTTTAAAACAAATATAAGTAAATTTGATAGATTTATATAATTAAAAAATATATTATAACATATAATGTATTATATATTATCATCATATTATTGCATATTTTATTATTGTTATCATTAGATATTTTTTACATATTATTTTCTTTCAATATTTACTCCAATAAATTCACAATAAAACTATATAAAAATATATAGATGTATATTGTATTTTATAATGTAATTTATAATATATTTTAATTTTTTAATAAATAATTTTATAAACATGAGAGTCTTCATTATGCATATTCTATATATTCTATATATATGGAAAGTGAACGATTTTGACAAATTATTTAATCTACGGTAAAAAGACAAAAACAGTTTTCATATTGACAGTATTAGTATATTTATAATTAACAATTATAATTAATAAATAAAATGTAACTATACGACTTTCATACATCAGATTAATCGTTGATGTTTTTTTATAAAACAATTATCAAAAGTTTAATATTTTATAATATTTGTAGTCTTATTAATATTTTCATGTTTATTTTATGAAGAAAAGAAATTTTATAAAGAAATCATATACAAATGTAGAACTGGTGAGTATTATTATCCCTGTATATAATGATTAATAAAAATTCTTTATTAAAAACAAATGAAAATGATAGGAAAATTATTTTATTATACATAGTAAAAATAAAGTTCCCTTTACTTAGAAAATTTTCTGAATCACCACAATACAGTATATATATATATATATATATATATATATATATATTAAGAGAACTTATATATTAAGAGAAAATATCTATGGAAAAATATATATAAAATGTTTGTAGGTACTAATTACTTTTAAAATTTTTAATATAATTTATTTTTAATTTTTTTAATATTCACAATAAATATACTTAATTATGCATTATCTACTGAGACATTCGGCAAAATTATTATTTTATATTTTAGAAATGAAAATGAAAAAGCACTTCAATTTACAATATAAAAGTAGGAATGCTGTTGGATTGACTCCCATGTGAATCAAACTGGTCCCTCGCAGTTTATGTGTTAAAAAACCGTAAGTAAAATCGGCATAAAACAGTTTCTTGGAGTCCATAGTCATAGCAGGAGTCTTTCAAAGTATTTTGCATTTCATTATTACATTGATAATCAAGCCAATCATAGTTAAGTATGACAAAAATTTTAACAAGTAATTAAAAATTATTTGAACTCATTTAGTTAATTTAATCTTATTTTTTTAGTTTTATTTTTGAATTGTAATTTTTTCAAGGAATGTGAACATTAAGAAGCACAGTGTAAATTAAAATCAAAATATTTTAATTAGATTCTTCACAGAATTTTATAGAATGTTTGAAAATAGAATATTTATAAATTTATCTATATGTAAGTTATTTAAATTTTTTTTTAAAGCTAAATTATATCATTATACTAATATATAATAAAATTATCATTTTTTTTATTTAATAAAAGTGGCAGTTACCGGTTGATTTCTTCGTATACTGGTAAAGTTATATTAACAAACATAATTTATTCTAGCCGAATGTATGTGCGACAGTAGAGATGAGAAATATATGTTACTCTTGTAATTTGAAATATCTTTTAAAATATAATATCATATATATAATATATATGTATATCATATATATAATATATATGTATATTATATATATATAATATATATAATATATATAATATATATAATATCTTTTTTAAAATATTATCTTATTTAAGTCTATATTCAAGGTATATATAAAAACCATAAGCTTTTGGGATAGTATGCAAAATTAATGTGTAAACTATCAATTTTTATAATTTACCAAACTGTTAATATTTATTATTAAGTCATAGTTGAAGATATAAATAACAATTTATAAATATTTTTGATAAAATTAAGTTTTAAATACTGTAGAAGTATATGCGCTTAAATGCAAGAAAATGTAAAATACTTTTGGAATATATAAATTATTATATAAATTACTTAGAATTACAACGATCTTCATTTCTTCTAATTCTCTTATGTTATTAGTAATTAATTATTATTCGTCAAATGTTTCATTAAGATAAAAGAAAATTGTGTTTACCACTGAAATTAAATTTCCTGAAAATAGAATTTTAATTTCAATTTAAAATACAAAATTGTTTTCTTTATGAATATTTTCGTTTCAATATAAATTATTTAATATTTCATTCCTTCAAACACGAATGAATTTTTTACATTAGCTTATAGCTAGAAAATAAATTTTTCAAATAGAACAGAAGTAATTTGGGAAATGTCTTAAGCGATATACGATCGAATGTATAAACACGTGTAGGCTTTAAGAGTCCAATCAGACTTAACAATCTGGAATTCAATATCTATTCCGCAATCAATCTTTTACGCGCATTTTTTATTCCAGGTAATTTTGAAATATTCAGCTTCGGTTGGCCCTCCAACAACAATTGCTACTTCCTTAGCAAACACGGCGAGTTTGTATCGGTAACATCCGACGGTTTGATCACGAGCACTCTACAAATCTTCGCCAGCGCACCCAAGCTTCATTCCTGGGATTGTAATTACCCTCATGAGTACTGCGGCTACTGTTATATTGAGATGAACGTGCCGGAGAAAGCCAGAAAGTGGTAAAAAACATATATGTGAATACCGTCGAATTATTTTGTTTCTTTTGAAATTCTTATTGCCTATTAAACTCTTAGTATATACAAAATATTGACGATATGCATAAATTTAATACGATATTCGTTCATTTTCAAATAATTAGAATGAGTTTTATAGATATTGATATTTCGAAGGTGTTTCTAAAGTATGCCAATTATAATTTCTATTATATATTTATTAAGCTCTTGTTACAGCATCTTCATATGCCAGTACACTGTTCAATATTGATTACCATAAAGTATCAAGTTTATATTGTTATTTAAGTTAAAAGAAAAATTTTTATAGTTCTACATTGATGTTCTAATGTTTCAGCTTAAAATGTATTAATTAGTACTGTAATAAATTCTATATTGATGTTGAAGTTATTGCAGCAATTATTAGCAATTAATAAAATAATTATTTCGATTCGGCTTTTTCACCAGAATAGTTTTTATTTTAAATATTTCTAATATATTTAAAAATGTAAAAATAATTCATAGATTAAATTAGTTTCTCAAATGACTTATTTATAAGTACATTATCCTAAATACTATGATTAGACATGAAATGGTTTGATTTAAATATTCACCACAAATACGTAAATCTTAGTTTCTTAGAAAAATTAAATATACAAAGTATAAAAATAAATAAAGTATAAAAATCAATGCCAAGTTACATTTATATAAGACTTTTGTTAAGCTGTTTTATATAATATCTCGATATAATCGCTAAAGAAAATTTAGAACATAAACGTTTGCCGGCAACTAATTCGCGGGTTTGTTAATTTGCCCACCGATTTTGTTCAATTTTGATCAATTTTCTAAAGGCATGCAGACCTGCAGTATCCTCGAAAAATCCACGTATAAGTTCACTAACATCGACTACGACATGAAATTGCGAAACTTACTAAACGCGGGTTTCCTCCTGTTGGTGAATTACTGCACAAATCGATGTCGTAAATACAGGAGGCACTTGACGAGGGCCAAATTTGGGTGGACCAGATTACGGTCGACACATGAATTTCGAAATAGAAGAAATCTGCGATGATTACGCGAAAAACTCTTTCGGTATCTACGAAAATGAAGACGAAAGTTGCCTGATGAGCAGCTGCTATGTCGCGCAACCGGATTATCACACCCTTGATCAACATCGCGTTTACGTCAAGTGCTTGGTACATTAAAAGCGTTCGTTCTTTATTTATAAGTTTTGTTTAATATTTATATTATAAATATAAGTTCATTGGTATTTGACAGACGGGAGAAATTGAAAAACTCTCGCTTAACGAACAAGTGAAACATACCTACTATATTTATGACCACGGAAATTTGAAAATAATTTGTATGTCGTCGAAGCTCTTAAAGCACACAAATTATTTCAATAAAAATCATTCTTAAGGGATAAATGCAATTGATAACTATTTTCTCCATTTAATATAGAAGAAAATTATATTCGTTATAAAACAAAGAATATTAAAAATAGAGAAATTTAATTTTCCTAGTAAGCTAATATTATTTACAATAATTTAGTTTCTCGGCAATTTATGTGCCGAAATTTTATTCATGGTAAACATTTTTTTATTTTACGATATGATTATATAGTATAATATAATATTATATTATATTATATTATATTATATACTATCATATAAATATATATACATGAATATTTATGCATATATATGTGTATTACATATAGATATATAATCTAATAAAAAGGTATTTTAATATGTATATTATTTAATAAATCTATTGCCACTCCCTTTTTAATTGTGATAATTATAATGTTTTAATAAGTTATATACTGCACACATTTTCTTGGAATTATTATTTCCATATTTTTATATGCATTATTTAGTAATTTAAATATATAGCGTAAAAAGAGTTGAAAGAGAAACCAGACTATTTGTATGTCCGTGTTAAGAAAACAGGTTTTCCTTTAAATATTAAGCATAAATTCAATATTAAGCTAACAGTATTTTCATAATACAAAAAATTACGAATAAAATAGAAAATACGACAAAAAAAATATTTTAATGATATATAAAATATATACATAATCTCTTACAAATTAGAATATATATATAATAGTTATATATGTCAATAATAAATGTTAAATAAGAAATAAGAAATCAAGTTAATAAAATTGGTAGAAAATAAACTTATTAAGTGTAGAGTTTTGTTGTAAAGAAAATTAGTAGCTTTAACATTATTAGAAAAGTTATCTTTTACATGGTATTAATCTGTGTTAATCTGATATGTAGTTTAAGTAAAAGTAAACTTAATAGTACATTAAGCTTATTACAAATACCTTAAATGTAATGCTTACTTTTTAATGTTTACATTTAGCGAATTTAAATTTTTATAATCTGCTTGATTCAATGTTAATTAGTATTTAAATTATTTTTGGATCATTTTTTTTTCTCAAATTTCAAACTTCAGTTGACTAACTACTAAACACTGGAAATTCTGAATCAAATAGCATTAATAGTATTCGAGATTGCGAGACCTTTTTCAATGCAATAAAACATCTGGGAAAACAACATCATTAAATTGTCGATAGTTTTCAGTAAAATTCCTGGTCAAGTTAGAATGTCATTAAACTTATTGCACTCGATCATAAAGCCTAAAGAAAATATTCTCATTGACGGCGAAGACACGGAAAGGTCAGTAAATCTGGAAAACCCGGAAAATTAGACATACTAGTTACTTCGCATTGCCAATAGGTTCATTGTTTGACGCGTTTATGACCTAATTGTTTACTGGCACGAACGTGTCAGCTCTGCTTGTACTAGAACATTTGGAAGGGCCAGGTGTACGTAAATTCTTGACCATAAAAAACATTTCCTAAATTTCACTGCAATCCAAAACCCTGCACGTGCGACTACAAGCAATAGACGTACGTGCGCACTCTGCATCTTAAGACAATGCGTACATTGTTCTCAACTACGCCGAATCTTGTCGATCGCGCTAGCGAATCCTAAGTCCCAGAGAAGGGAGAGACGACCAATAGTAAAAGCTCCCCCCTTTCCGATACTTTCCCGATTAACATATTGACGATTAAACCCGGAAGGAAGTGGAAATGAAGGCGTGCATGATTAATCATGCCGCCCAGAGTCGCACTTTGATTGGACACAAGAATGAAGAAGGGATCCCTAGTGGAACCGAGTCAGTGAATTATTTAAGAAGGACAAATGTAATGTACCGACACTTATTCTCACGAAAAGTTATGACCTACTCTCAAGAAGGAGAAACAGGGAAAAAGTCGATCAACTGAGTCTTGTTAATAGCTTTCTATTTCTGTGGTTCATTCTTCAGTTACATTTAATTTCGTAAAGCACATAGCGCAAGGAGCGAGATTCCTATCATCTCAACAAGAGAGACAAAAGAAAGTTCAAGTCCAAGCAGTTCGTGCATGGAAGTTTCCCATTCATGTCTATGAAGAAAAACAGAAAATATTACATTACAACTTCCAAGTAAGTCTTATCATTAATATTTGATTCTTCACTTCACGGCCTATTCATATTCGGACCGCAAGTTGTTAGTGTTCAGAAGTTTCCCACGCATGGTCACTACTCAAGATCAGCAATCAAGAAGCAGTCAAGAAGTGACAATAGTTTTATAACCTATCTCTTTCCACAGGAAATCACTATCTCACCCGATATGTCCAGAGAATCAGGAATTTCACCACCCTCTGGTTCTCCTATAGAAGTATACCGCAAAGCCATATCATTATTAAGAAACATAAAGGTTCATTTATAACCTCATGCAGATGAATTATCCTAAATTGGAAGTAAATTGGAAGTAAATTGAGAAGTAAATGAAATAAACAGCAATAAGAATTATATGTGTTAATTATTGAAACAGTGTATTAGCCCCTCCACTTGCCCACCCAATCTCCCACACAACATCCAGTGGTTTTTCTTTCTTAATTCTAAAAATTTGTTCCTTCGAGACGGATTAGTGGAATTAATTCTAAACATTTTGGTCCTTCGAGCCGGATTAGTGGAGGTTAGTGTATACATTTAGTATTAATAAAATCAGAGAACCGGCTCACCAAACATTGGTCAACAAGCCGGAATAGTGTATTATATCAGTATTTCTACACAAGAAAAAGTGCTGGAACAAGAATAGTTCAGATAATTCCATAACTATTTAGTATCTAAAGGATACAAGATTGATCTAAAAAACACTGTAAGTACCAATTCATCAATTTCTCTAAACACTATAGAAAACACTATGAAAATGTCAAATCCAGAGAAAAACAATCCAGGGAAAATAGTAATGAGATGGCAGCTTCAACAGCGAGTGGAACAAAAACCACTCGTAGTGCAACCAAAGAAAGACTATTCAATGAACATGTTCTCAATGCAGCAGGACAAGTCAATAGGATAGCAACAATCAATGCAGAGGGGTGTGACCGTCCCCAACTAGCTGTCCACTTAGACATGCAAAGACTCCTTACTACTTCCGTACCTAAAACCAGAACCACCCTCGAGCTCAACGAGATGGTGGATTACATAAGTTTTAAGGGCATCTACTATTGACAATACATGCGAGTGTATAGGAGCCTACTCATTCGTCCGACGACAGGAACATCAAACAAGGAATCAGCTTGAAAAATTACTCGTTAGTTTCAAATCCTAACCAACGTTTACTGAGTTAACAAACTTCTTATCAGCCCAATGCACAGTTTTGGAAAATCTTGAGGAGTTCAAGGAGTAAACCTTAAATTTCAGTCCAACGCAAACAAAAAAGGGAAATGACCTGTGAAGGTGTTCCACTTCACCTTAAGAGCTGGATACAAGGAAAATAAGGATGAACTAACCAGTCTAATCAACGTGTGTTCTCTGTTAAAAGGATCATCTGCTGATAGCCTGCAACAATTTCAAGGAGTTGCCAATCGCAGACAAAAGGTATTTATAAGGAATCAACAGCTGTGTCTCCAATTGCTTACGAGCTAGCCATACTGTCACCTGCAAGATAAAACTACGTAGCAACACATGTCATAGAGGACACAGTTAATTATTGCACGCAGCTCTACCAGCAGGTTAAAAAGAGCAAAAAGAGTCTCCATCCACAATTGATTAGAAAGGACAATTACCAATTTGTCTAAACAGTCAAGAGTGCTGACAGCTTAACTAGAAACTACACTACCACAATAAGCTAGTCTTCAGGTATACTCATCTTTTTCACATATACATTCTCAAGGCCATACATCCTACACTGGAGTGTGAGCATAGTTCTGATTATTTACTGGCAATATTAGCGAGCTTAGTCAGACTGGCGACTTCTTGAGCGATTACTTCGGCGATAGATTTTATGGAGCGTTGTCCAACTCGTGAATGCTTAGGTGGTTACTTCAGCGATAGATTTTACGGAGCGTTGTCCGGGTCGCGAATTCTTATGGGGGACTATTAAGGGATTATCGACGCCCTCTTATGTGTTCTGATAAGAACCAAGTCGAAGAGGCCTGACCTGATAATATGGACGCTGTGCCGAAGTAATGAGTGTGTGGCGGGGGCCAGCAGGCCGTATCGGCACTCTCTGTAGCGGTCTGATTATAATAAAGTTGCAAGGGCCTGACCGATAGTGTTGACGCTGAGCCGCACGATATAATGTGATATCGAGACTTTACTGGAGATGTCAGTCTACGTCGTTGCCCTCAATGCGATCTGACTATTGTCACGTTGCGGAGGACGCACCGATAGCTGGCCAGCAATGTTGAATAAATAATGTAAATAATAAGTATACCTTGCACGGATTCCCTTAGACGCATATAATCTTCACTGATGTGACTAGCACTAATTTCACTTGACTTACTCGACAAGACTGATTTTCTTCGTCGTCTGGTGCTCCTTATATATGATTGCATGCATTTAGCGTTGTAATTATTGGTAGCTCTGGTAAATTTTCGGAAAGCAAGCTTAATAGGTTCGAGAATCTTCCTTTGTTGCTATGTGGATATAGTACGAGGCTTAAATTTACATCAAGAATTTTCGTAACGAATAATTCGCACAAATTCTTCACCAATAATTCGTAACAAATATTACGCCTTAATATAGATATAATGTATCGGAATCATATTATAATAAACAATAAATTTTTTATTGTTGCGTAGTTCAATCCTGAACAGATACAATGCAATTACATTGGGCTTACAATATCATTATAAGTCTCACAGATTTGTAAGTCAAGTGGCTGTTCAAAGTAATAGTTGAGCGATTGAAATTAATAAAACTCAATGCCCAGCCGAGGACAAAGAAGCTGTGTCCGATGAAGCCCTAAATGCGTCCAACAAATCAGACGGGTAGCATCGATTATCAGCGAGGATCACGTACTTTAGCTTATTCGTTCGCTTAACTTATTATTGTTTCAATAGAAGTTCAACCCGTCTTAAATACGCGTGGACGAACTTAATATATCATCCGGATGGGATTGAAAGTGCAATTGCGTTATAGATACAATAGAGTGTTAATCATTCTATTCTTACAAGTGTTCCCTTCCGCTTGCATGTGTAATATTATATATATTTTATTGGAATTCTTTTCTGAAATATCTAGAATTATATTTTAATCGTTTGCCAGTTGAATAGACGTATTAAAAACTTAATCAACTATGTTTCGTTACATGGTGATGTGTAGCATTGTACGTCATCATATTGGATTAAAATTCAATGCTATGACATATATATGTGCTTTTTGCTAAATTTCGTGGACTGATTAATTAGTCTCAGGTTCATAAGCATTGAAAATTTTACTTACCAAAATCATAAATTATTATATTCAGTTGGATTTGATACGTTAATCTGAAAGCCGACTAACAGTAGTCTAAGAATTACTTCTGTAACAATAAATGTTAGGATAGACACTTTGCCATACATGCATTCTTTTGTTAATATCACCATTCCGCAACATTCATTTGGGAATTAAATTTCCGATTTCCCCTCAATAGGCTAGTTTTTTTACTTTAATGTAGAGAATTATTTTTGACAATTATTTATTGACAATTTTTTATCATCTTATTAATTTTTTACGTTGATATTAATGTTCAAAGAAATGTTTTGGTCAAATTTAAGAATATTTAATAATTAATTATCCTATAATTAATATTTCAACTTTATTGAGTTATAATATAAAAATACTTGTTTTCATATTTAAAACAAATCTAAACCTAATCTAATATGTAATAAATAAATAATACTTAAACGATATAAGAAAATTAATATATAAATTATATATTAAATTAAATATAATAATTAGAATAATCATGTAATCCGTTAAAAATGATACTTCTAATTTTAATCTTTTGTTATATATATAACTAAATTTTTTTTTATTGCTTACAATTGCATAATTAAATTTTAACCTGACACAAAATTAATTTTTTAATTTATTCATAAATATGCATAAGCTTGTTTTAAAAATTATAAAACTAATTGTGGAAATGGATCTGTTTAAGTTATTTATTTTTACAGTTACAGTTATTCACAACTTACGGTTTTTAGTATAGAAAATTTTCATCTGAAAGCCACTTTTGATTAGTGCTGATTTAATATCATGATAAAAATCTGTTATTCAGAAAAATTCGCTTCAAAATTACGATAAACTAACATTAATGAATTAATAGCATTCAAAATTTTATGAAAAATCTATGTCAATCCCACAAGTCTTATATTTTATAGTATTTCAAAGCATTATTTTATACGAAATTCCATTATCCATGAAATTTCTATTCAATAGCATTTATATAACAAGTAAACATTATACTGATTCTTTGAAAATGATGAAAAATTATGTTTTGTTTTGTTGAATGTGATATTGTAATATGATCATTTTTAAGAAGCCCATTTCATATTCGTACTTTTAAATCAGAATTCAAGCCTGACGTAATTCTTCTATTAACAGTTTTCTTACAATCTCATTTTCAGTAGTTGCATCACGTATAGATGGCCAGCTCCATAAAATTCTATAATACATGGTAAGCAGAGCTTCATTTTCTTACACCAGGAATCTGAATACATATGTCGTTACAGTAGGTAGTAAAAGATTGGGGGAGGGGGGGGTGCCTAGTGGTTAAATTTCCATAGGAATCATAATATTAATGTTGAGAAGCTGGCGTGTGGTCATTTGCATAACTATGCATCCACTCATCCTTTCCATTCACAGGTCCGGGAAAAATTATCCCATATGATCTCACTTTCGTCATTCTTTAATCTTGGCCTGCAAAAGCGACATCGTGTCCGATTCGTATGACCATAAACACTTTCTATCTCATCTACACTGACAAATATTTTCTTTTTGATAGACAACTCATGTTTAATATCTAAGATCTTAATAATTTTATTCTTTTTTATATATCCATTTTTACTTGTTAATAAGTATTTTAGTTTTATATATGTGCTAATTAATTGTATTAAAATAGAAAACATTATTAAGAAAACTTTATTAAGAAAAAAATCACAATAATTCTTATCATTTTTGAAAGTACGATAGAAAATATTATTCCTGAAATTATTAGAATGTAATAGTAAAAAGAGTTTATTTTTTAGAATTTCTACTAATATGTGATTAAGTTAAATTAGTGTTTTTTATTGTCAATATAAAGCACAATTTAATTGCATGGAAAAATACTTTACAATACCATAGGAAATTACTTATAGTTATATAATAACTAATATTTTATACATAATATATCACACCCACACACACGCACACACGCACGCGCGCGCGCGCACACACACACACACACACACACACACAGAAATCGAATGTTATAAACAGCACTTATAATTTTTCAAAAAAGGTCAGAAATAGATAACGTAATGGATAATCGTTAAATCATTGCTTACACCATGAACACATCATTTCAATTTTATATGACGATTGCTACGAAGCGGATATGAACATTCTTTTTAATGCATGGAAAAACATTTGAGCAATGTACTGTATCGAACATCGCTTGAATGTAAAAAAAATGTATCTTGATCCTGCGAAAATAAAATAATATCTAGTATAAAATTTTTTATAATTTTATTTTATTTATATACTACAATAAAATAGTAAGCATTTAGAGAGTTAAATCTTGAATGAAAGATTTCATAATTTTACTTTTTGTAACTTTTATAATTTTTAAATTATGGTATTAATAAAAGATCAAAAAATTATTTAAATGTAGTAAAAACTGCCTTTCCCTTTTAATATCAAATTTAAAGTAATTGTGAGAACGTAAGGATGTAGTTATAATTACGTATATTTCTTTATCTAAACTCTTATAATTGCAGTTTTACATATAAGTATTATGTTTTAAAAATATCCTTATGTTATGCGCAACTCCTTTTATACAGATATTGTATGTTTTGTTTTCACACTTTAAACTAATTCAAAATTAGTAATAAACATTTGCGCACAATATGGCGTTTTATTATAAAAATTCTTACCTAAAAATATTTATTTATGAAATAGTCTGCGCAATAAATGATAATATTAATTCAATTATTATACCAACTTTAGCAAAAAACAGATACCTTTGATTTCTACATATAATCTATAGTTAAGCAATAATAATGCTTTTTTTTCTACTACATTAATTTATCAATTATCAAAATTAAAAATATTTCTAGACAACTAAACAGCTTATTAGAATATTTTAGTTTAATACACAAATTGTAATATGTTCCATTTTTCTACTGTATATATTTTAACAAGTTTATTTATTTTTAACAAAAATTTTGATATTTCAAAAATTTTATATTTAATAATTAATAAATAGTACTTGGTTGAACATTATAATAGCATAATAATATTATATTTGTGTGTATGCCTATACATACGTGCAAATGAATTGTATATAATAGCCGGTATATTCTATTTTTAAATTCTTAATTCTTAATTCATAATCAGTTTGCATTCTCTGAGATTTTAATTTATACATTACTAAAAATGAATTTTCTTTGGTACAAATATATAACAATTCAAGCTATTTTATTAATGTTTTGTATCGTATTAGTTTCTAATACAGAAAGTGTAGTTGAAATATAATGGATGGTATGAATCTTGTATGACATTACTGAATATTATAGAATATACTGGAAATAAAAAATAATTATTTTTTTTCATTATATTTGGTTTTTTCAGATTGTTTTATTTTAATAATTTTTTTTTAATTTTAATTAAGAATATAAAGATACGCAGATATATATTATATTTAAATAATAAATTTAAAATGAATTTCGAGGTCATTTAAAACTATATTTAAATTTATGCAATTTTTTTGTATTTTTTTCATAATTTTATAGAGCATTTTAGATTTTATTAAAAATAGAAATATGTATTAAATATATTATAGTTTAGTCATCGATAAACTAAGTACTTTCTTAATTGAAATTACACAGGTTGCATGCATTAAATGGAATAGTTTGAATAATTTTAATATTAATGATGCAAAATATTACTAATTAATATTCGTATTAGAGATATTTAATAAGAAAAGTATTGATTATATATTATACAGAAATGTCCATAAGTCCACATTTGTATTTGGAGATAATTATGTAATATATTGACTAAAAATGAAAATTATCTACGTTTTGATATTATTTCTATTAAATATCATGCAATCATTAAACTGATGAAATCTTACATATTCAATACATCATAAATAAAAACTTTCTATTTGTATTTAAATGTACTTGTAAATAGTTAATAAAGTCAGTATTTTTATTGAAACTGTGATTGAGGCCGCGATGAAATTATATCGTCTTTTATTCGTCGCAAACATAAAAATATTTTCCTTTGGATATTGGGAAGGTAGATGCCAACTTCGCAACCTCCTTGTGAATTAATTTCAACTAAAACTAAATTTATCATTTGAAATTCAAAGTACTTTAATGTAAAATTTGATAATGTTGGTAATATCCAAGAGTCCGACTTCTTATAAATATTATGTATTCTTAAATAATTCTTAACGTTATAAGTGTTAATTTTTCCTGAATAAATTGTTCAATATTACATTATATTACATTCTAATAATTTATTAGAAACTGATTATATAATATATTAACCAGATAACAACAAAATTAAATGATATATTTGAATAATTTACAATATTAAATATTTCTATAATTAGAAATATTATAATTAAATATCTTAATTTATATTCAATTTTTAATTCGAATTGCATTATTTTGTAGGGATACAATTTATTGTTTATAATTATCTTTATTAAATAGTATTTTTTATGTTTGTTAGACTACGCTTTATAAACTGCATATAATTATAAAATCTGATTTGTATTTGTTTCGGTAATGAACTAAGATAATTTATTAAAAGATAATTTTTCAAAGATTAATGTAATATAATCAAATTAAATATAGTCAATCATTTAAGAAATATAATAAAAAAAAAACACAAATAAGTGACTCAATATGAATGTGACCACACTACTTATGTATTTTATATGAATTTTAGAATTAAATTTAAATTTAAAAATTTAAATATGAAATTCAGTGACGAAGTATGGTCTAGTAAGTATTATGTAGAAGAAATTGTGTCGATTCATGAGAGTTTTCGGTAATATTGTGGTGTAATGTTTTGAGATAAAGTTACGTAATTGTATTTCATACTTCAGTGAATAAATCCTGTAAGTCGTTAAAGGATTTTGCTTTTCGAGTAAAGTTTTAAGAATTTTTTCATATATTATATAATAAATTTAATATGTAAATTATTTTGTGTGCAATATGTGATTGTTTGTAGTAAAAAGTAAGAATGAAACCGTTTTATAGAATATTTAGTATCACTAATACTAAAGTTTAATATTTGTATATGACGAATATATTTGAGATACAATAGTTTCATTTTCGTTCAAAGGAAGTTTGTGAAAGTTTATTCTTGTAATAATTTTTTCTAGTTTGAATAAAGAAAAAATTAACTACCTGCGTCTGGCATGAGAATATTTACTATTTTATCAAAGGAAATTCTTGAATTGCAGTCTGATTGGGATTAGAACGATGATTTATTAAAAAAGAAAGACTAGCGGATAGATAAGTAAGAACAAATTTTATTTTCAAAATTGATCATGCCACTAATTTTTTCCCTAATTGAGACCAATAATTTGTCAACTTTCAAAAGAATGTTAATATGTTTATTTCGGTAAGAGAAAAAGAGAGAGGTTTGTTATTTAGGATGATTGTTAAAGTTATTGAAATCGATATATTTGTGAATAGATCTGCGACATATTTATAACTACATTTGAAAGTTGTTCAATAGCTTTCTTAATTTTTTTTCTAGAAGAAGTGTCATATTAATTTCATAAAGTTTCCGGTTCCTCCAAGGAAGTGCTGATATACGTCAATCAGCGGCGTTCCCTCGGTGATTTCCAAGGTAACAGTCTAATTATGCCAATCAAATGCAACCATTATCACTGTTCCTATCGAAGTGATTATGAAGATCGTGATGTTTCATAAAAATGTATTGGTTTTGCTGTGCCCATTGCTATGCGTGAAGCAAAGAAATTAAATGATACTATAGACAGTACTTCATATATATATTTATATATATAATAGTATATATATAATAAATAATGTATGCACTTTATTTACAAAATAAAATCGATTTAAATATGATAGGTACACAAATCTATGCAGCCATATAGTTAATTAGTCGTGCAAGATGTTTTTAATTAAATAAATTCAATCAAATACTATAATATTTGATTAAATGTAATAATCATTTTGTTGTTTATTGTTTAATGAATCACTTTATTATGAAAACATTTTATTCAAACAATTAATTAATTACAACAACATAAAATTACAACGAATAAAATATTTTTCTTAAGTATAATTTAAATATGTAAAAGTATTTAAATGATATAAGGGTTTTCGTAATAGTTACGTGAATGTTTGTGACACATATTTTAATACAAATTTTACTAATACACATTTATATAACATTCCAATTCTTTTTTTAAATTAAATATATAAGTTTCTTTCGTTAGAAAATTATGTCGATGTATGAAAATTAATAAAAGCTGTGACTATTTTTATCTTTATACTATATGAAAAAAAAAAAAAATCTTTTGTGTATTGGTCACTTAATTACCTGCGCAAGAGTTAAAATTAATTCGAATTATACGGTTTTGGTAATAATATATAATTTTTGTTTTGATAATTTATACATTTGTATTTATTAAACTTATAGTATTCTTGTATAAAAAATGTATATTAAAAGAATTTTATTGATCCTATAATAAAAACTAAATTCATCATGTATAAGTCTTATCTTCACCCATATATGAAATATTAATGACGACATTAAGAATGTTCTACAACAGTACACAACAGTAATGAAACATTTTGTCAAGTTGATAAATTGTTTTTAATCAAATGTAAGAAGGAATTGTTGATTTTTAATAAATATACACTCAATATTTGTATATATATATATATATATAATTTCCATATTTCTATCCATACTTCTAAACAAATAATATTTCTTAATTTATCTCTATGTATATAGTATATGAAATTACAATGTTTACATTCGTTTGTATTTTTATATATATCCAACCTAGCTAGTTCATACGAGCATGCAAATAATTCAAAGACAAAAGTGTCATTCCCGATGAAGTTCGTAAAAGGTATCAAAATCCAAAATAAGTTTCATAAAGATATTTAATATAATATCAACTTGTTTACTTTTACAATGTCTTCATTATCAAAATTGAGAATATAAGTTGCGAATTACGTTCCTGCTTCACAATGACAATAATCAATACACTGCCTTAAGACTTCGGTTAAATTGTATTTAAAATTTGAAAGTTTCAAAGTGTTGATGTGAATATCTTACCTCCTGATCCACTCATTTCACGCAATTGGTCGATGAGATAATTTTTTTTTCATCCTTCGATGCACATCATATTTGATCGAACTTTTTATGGTCTTGCATACATTGCATCCCTACCTTGTAGTATGTTGCTCTAGAGAACTTACAAATTCTAAAAAGACTTTAAACGGTTATTAATTTACCAGTGTTCTTTATATCAACCGAAATAGTATAGCACGAAGAATATGTATCTAATTTTTAAATTTACTACTTTAATAATTAAATTTTTAAATTATTGTACAAAGAAACTTTGAATTTTAAACTTTGAATAACAATCAAGTTATTGTAAAAAGAATTATAAAGTCGAGATTATGTTCATGTCTATAAAATGATATTTAAAACGGAAAAATGTGTATGAATACCGATATAAATATTTGTTTAAATCGAATAAAAAATATAAAATAATGATTATTAATAAGTCATGTATATTAGACTAATTTTCAATTATTATAATCAACTTATTCTTTTTGAAAAATGAAATAAAGATTTTTGTAGATTTCTTGTATTCAAATATTTGTTAAATAAGTACGTGGGTCGGAAAATATCTAATTATTTTAAAATTGTCAAGTTACGTTAAATTGTCAATCATGGATTTTGTTTACAAAATGGTATCATACTCGAACGTACCGAAGGCAGAAAGTCAAGATCTGGTAAAGTAAATTTGT
The DNA here is from genome assembly GCF_000503995.2 of Ceratosolen solmsi marchali. Classification (NCBI taxonomy): domain Eukaryota; kingdom Metazoa; phylum Arthropoda; class Insecta; order Hymenoptera; family Agaonidae; genus Ceratosolen; species Ceratosolen solmsi. The sequence continues at coordinate 21,973,024 of NW_011948412.1, read as the reverse complement.
TGTATGAGAAAGAATGTAAGTCAAAACATTTGAAGATCTTTTCTCGTGATGTGGGCTAGAAAGGAAATAGTTAAAAAGGCCTTAATAGTTAAACTTCTTCAGCTCGCTACTATAATCTACTGGTATTTTTCTTTGTACGGATTCGATTCACCTTCACATATTTACCTTGACCCCTACTTACTCCTTTCTGGGCTATATGTGTGCACCTTTCTCTTTGTGTCAGCGCGAAATTGAAGTCGTAGGAAGATGACAAAGAGCAATCGGTTCGTGTCTTTTCTTCTTTGTTTTTAGTCGGCTTTATCAATTAACTTCGACACAAGAGAACTCAATAAATTTATATTTAATAAGTTTATTTAACATTAAATTAAAAAAATCTTTTTTAATACAACATATGTTTGTTTACGTACTTCTTTGCTAAAACTGTGACACTAAAAGTATACAGTGAAAGCTTTAAAGTTTATGAGGAAATAAAGCGAACTGTAATGGAAATTCGTTTGAATGATCTAAAGAATAAATTTAATAATTCATTTTTAGAATAAAATATAGATTTGTATTTTATTTATGGAATTATAATTTGTGTTTATTGGAATATTTATATGTAAATATGGAACATTGTAATATTCTTTAACTATATTTAAACGTTTGATAAGAGAACAAAAATAACTTATCATTGAAATTTGTGAACAGTATTCAAAAGACTTCGAAAATTTTAAATGGAATAAATAATTATAATTTATATTATTTATGTATAATTTATTTCCTCTTTATATTTAAATACATGAAAACTGGCATGACAAATTACACACTCATAATCGCAGAGATAAAAATTGAAATCCCATTTGTGTGTATCACGTGGTAATGAATAAATTTGTTGTTAATAAAGTGTTTTATAAGAACATAAACATTATAATATAAGCGTGAAACGTAAATCCCTTTATGTTGAAATACTTGAAACACATATGCTGAATTCATTTGATATTAACATAAACGTATTTAGCGTGGAAATGTAAAAGAATATTCAGTACCAAATCATGTGGTAAATAAATTCGTCATTTGAGTAACATAAAAATTCATAGTTCAACTTTGTTTACATCAGTCATATATTATATAGCCATATATTTATTCAGAATAGCTCAGTATGTTTATTTTAAAATTAATTTCTAATATTTTATTATTGCAATAATTAACACAATATTTTATAGGTTACAACTTACATCATTGACATATCATTGAGTACGTGTATATTTTTCTTTTACGTATTAGTGCTTTAATCGATTAGATAAAGGTTTATATTTGAATATATTTATTTTTGTCGTTTTAATTTGTTTGAGATGTGTACGTATATAAGTTCCTATAATTAAACTTTTGCACAGCCGAACCTCGCAAATTTAGAATAATTTTTAATTTTTTTCCATTTGTATATAAATTTAACATTTATTTCTAAAAGATTTTAAGTACGTAAAAAAATTAATTTTCTTATATCCATATACATAAACAACTTATAATAAGTATAATTGGATCGGTTAATAATCTTGTCCTTCTTCGTAATTCGGATAATAATTAATAATGAACTTCTTATTAAATTAATTATTTGTATCTTTTATATAGATTTAGATAAGGTATTTTATTCTTTTTTAATATATATATATTGTATATTAACTAAAATTAGTAATTACGATTTTTATATAAACTAAATTTTTATTGAAACGATAAAATTTTATATAAACGTCGATTTTATATAGATAATCTGAATTTTTATAGTTTCTAGTTAAATAAGCATAATGAATAATTTTTAATTTATTAAGTTTTAAAAGTACTTTCAAAGTGTTCCATGAAAGTATAAGTATTTCGGAAAAAGATGAAAATTTGTATTTTTTATGTAAATAATTTGTTTAATATTAAAAAAATAGTGGTGAAGACTACAATCAATTGCAATATAAAATCTTTGGTTCCTTATATGTCAATTAAGTTTTAATACATTATAAAATATTTTAAAATTATATTTGAAATGATATCATACGTATTTCGATATTGGTAAAATTTGCGATATTCGCTTCAAAATCTTCTATATATACAATATATAGTATTCAGTACTTCTTTGAATAAATGTTGTAAAAGATCAGAAAATGGACATCATATTCTGTAGTACATAAGGTCATTACAGTACATGAAAAACTACATAGAATATTTGACAAACGTTACTCACGTAGAGCTTTCAAAATTAATTTGTGGATTTCTTGAAATAAAAAAATTTATGATATTGTACCGAGAGAATTTTTATATTTCAACCTATGTTACTAATCTTTCTTTGAAACATTTCAACAATGTTTGTGACTTAATAGCCGAGGTTCAACTGTATCGTATAGTTCTCACTCTTGAACACGAAAAGGTGGAATTAAGGGTGTATGGACGCACACGAGTTGGTGAAAGTTTCTTTCGCAAAATATTGCCATGATGAATTAGATGCTGGATACAATCGAAGGTAAATTACATCGACTGACATAACACGAGCATGAATTACGTCGCACAGTGTACCATCTAATATAATGAGGTACAAACGCACTTCCCTGTTTTACATCCTATGTGGAAATTTATGGTAATAAAATTATATCAAGTGATATCGGCGTTTAATCTGTGTTTAATTTGTGATTTTCTGGAATTGTATGTTATGAATTATTGGCACAAACTAATTAATTTAATTTTCATTCAATTATTTAATTGATAAACTTTCTATTTATATTAATAATTGCTGTTACATCTTTTTTATTCTGATTTACAATTGAATTCAAATATTTACTTCCTTATAATAAGTTATTATTGATATTTGTTTATACAATTTTATTAATAATTATAAAATAAATATCCATGAGTTATAGACTTATTTTAAAGTATGTCAGCAAATTCACTTAGATTAAAACAAGGCAAAGTTGATATTTTCAAAACAAAATATAGATTTAAATTCATCTATAATTAATGGTTCTTATAAAAATATTGAGAATCCATACCTAATTATTTAAATATTATTTAAATATAAATTTTTAAGATTATGCTTGTGAGTTTTTAATGGATAACAATCGAAAATCAATGTTTTTCACGAGTCATTTAATATTGTTATAGTGTAAATAAAATAATTGTCATTTATATATAAATTTTTTTTGTATAAATTATGTTTTATAAATATTATGTACCAATCAATTCGTGATAAAATTTTAATAGTATTAATCAATAGTTACATTAATAGATAAAATAATAATATTAATCGATTATTTGCATTTTTCAAATGAAATCGATTTACTTTGATTTTTTACTTCGGCGTATACATTGTAGAAAAATTTAAGCTTAAAATTTATCTTGAGAGATCAGTATTGGCTCGAAATTTAAAATTTTATAAAATATTGTATATATCTCCAATGTTATATATATTTAATTTCTCCACAAGCATTATCGTTAATAGTATCGTTAATCGTTAGTGACGCAGTTCCTCATTTCATTAATTTTTTCCGTCATATAATTATAAAATATATTATATAAAATATATTATAATGAATTATAATAATACATAATAGATAGAATGTTTTTTGATACCAAATATACGTTTCAATTTTTAAATGTATATTTTCAAAATGCAAATATGTATGCATAAAAGTAGATTCAAAGGAAAGATCCTAAAATCGTGTGCACCACATGAATGTTATCAATCTTTTCATTATTTGGTGAACAGAAAGATTCTGTGATATGTGCGGTAAAAAGTTCTTAATATGAAAATTAAATGTATGCTTCGGTATTGGTTATTAACCTAAGACACAACTTTTATTGATATAATAAATATTGTGTTCATGGTATTATGATTTTGACATCCTGAGAAATTTCATGCATTTCGAGAATAAAATTTCCAAATCATTATAATGCAATAATTATTATATATAAATTAAAAATACGATATCACATATTTTAATTACTTTTATAATATTGTCGTTATGTATTTATTACATATATTTTAATTGAATGAATTTTAGTAAATTACATAAAAGGGATCTAACAAATTGACGGTGTCATTCCTGAAGTAAGTATATCTAATTAGAGGAAGATTCCTTTTCCAGGCAGATTTCCATTTCATTTTAATCGCGCCGCTAATGTTTTGTATACTTTTCTGTCCATACATTAATGAAAAAGTTTCCTTTATGCAACTCCTTCCCAATCATTCTCCTCTACTTGTTTATTTCTTTTAATAATTGTAGTTCATTTTCTACGTATACTTACGTACGTAAAGTATCTCGCTAAATTCGATCCTATTTTTCGTAGACCAACATCAAATCGCGTGTCATCGGCATTGTTAATAAATTATTTAATGCACCCTTCAAGCTCCTTTATTCATTTTGTATGCATGCATATGGATGAGAATCCTATCGCTTTACATTAATTGTTTTAAGCGAGTATTTTTTTTAATACTTTCCATAGTTTTCTTCTTTTTCCGTTGTTCAAAAAGAAATTCATAGTTTTCTATCTCGCATATCGAACTGAATTTTCACTTCTTACAATGAGAAATACCTGAGTTTGAGAAATAGCTGAAACATTACGCTCTAGCTTCAAGGTATTGAATTATTTTTATGTGAAAGTTAGTTATATGAGAAAATATAATTCATGGTGAGTTCTATAACTTTACTCAAGTTTTGGAATGTAACTATTATTCATAACGATCTCAGTTATAAGATCGTAAATAAAGTGAAACAAACCCAATGTCTTACAAATTATCTTTCTTCAGAGCTACTTCATTAACAATATTTAAGTATTTATTCAAATTTGCAATCTTTGAAGATGCATTTTAATTGATTATAAATATTGAATGAGTATGCCTCGTATATCGCAGAGCAACATTAATATTTTCTACTTTAGTAATAGTTTGAGTTTGACATTATAGATACACTCGAACATTATTTTTCATTTGATACAATAAATAAAATTATATCATCTTTTGTTGATTATACGCAAATTTAGCTTTTACGATCTTCATGGGTTGCTAATCATAAAAAAATATAGTTAACGTACCATTCAATCCAGCGACACCGAGGCCAACGCTTTTGAGTAGAGTTACGAGTGGGCATACAAAGTAGAGGCTCGGTTTACTGTAATTAGCTTTAGTAACATTAATTTATTGAAAGTGTAATTTCAGCTTTAACACATGTGAAAATGCAAACCCAAGAAGAATTCATTTTCAAGTAATTTTTTAATTAATAAATACAATTTATAAATTCATTGCTTTTCTTTTTCTTTTAATTGAACTGTTATTTTGTAATGCGTAATAGTAATCATATGATGCACGGTAAGTGCTGTTACTTTTTTTATTTAATTGTTTTTATCACGAGATAAAATTTCAAATAATACAAGTATTCACAGTACGTATGATAAAATAGATTTCCACAAATTTGGAATATAATATATAATAAAATATAAGAAATAATAATGGCATTACTTTATTTTATTTTGTATTACAAAATTTCTTTTTTGTCTCTTTAAAGTGATTTATTAAAATTTATTATTTACAGGGACACCAGCTTATATTTCAAAGCTTCAAAGCTTCAAAATATTTTTAAGTAGTAGCTTCCAACTTCTTTTAAGTACTTATATATTTTGAAATTTTATTCGTATATTTTTTTATTTAAAACAATTTTAATTTGTTTTCTTCATCTTCTTTTAATCCAAACTTTGCTCTTATATAAAAATAGTATAACAATTTTTTTAATTCAATTTTTATTACGTAATCAAATCCCAGTGTAATTTGTATTATAATTTACAAATATATATACAATAAGAGAATTCACTAAATAAATTAGAATTTGTTTTTCAACGCAATTTTAACGCGAATTCATAATAAAAATTTTTGATTAGTCTAAATTCAATTTTAATTATTGTGTCCCTAATAATTGACAAATAGAAGCTTAGTGCAACTCTTTGTATAAAAATCAATTTTTCGACCATTTAAATCAACAAATAAATAGATAAATTAAATTTATTTAATTAAAGCATTTATATTTAAAAAGAACTCAATAATCATATTATATATATAGCATTATTTTTGACGACAAAAAAATTAATATTCCATTAAAATGTTATTATAGTGAACATCAATTTTCTCGTTATAATTATTCTATTTTCTTTAAATAGTATTTATTTTTAGTTTTTAGCTTTTGGTTATTATGAATGATTGAAAGAATTGGATTGCTAAACTTTTTTCACATTTCATAATATTTTATGAAAGCTCGTATGAGAATGAGTTAAAAAATTTCATATTTAACACATAATATTTTATCGATATAAATTATATCAATTTAATTTATTTTTGTTCATTAATTTGCTCAAATTTTGATGTATTTAAAACTTTTGTATTATAAATTATTAGTTTACTACAATTGTATATGAACTGTGGGCAATGTTTTGCTTCTATAATTGAAAGCATTGGTCTTAGAATCGATTATATGAGTTACAGCAAACAGAATAATTCATTGATTAAAATAGATTTCAAACCAAAAATGAAATATAGATATTTCAGTAACTTATGTATAATATCATTCCAATCCATATTTCTTCAAATCTGATAATAAATCATTTACACCAAGTAATAAATCAATAAATATTTTTCACGTACGCTTTGTTAAAAATGAAACAGTATGTTTCATGTATGATGTAATATCAGCTTTTCCATAAATGATGGATAGAAATGAAGACAGAGAGAACAACTAAACTCCTACAGTCATTCGCCTAAACCTTCTTGATAATAACTCGTATTGCCTAAACTATCAGGATTATTAAAACAATAAACATCTCGTCATCACCTTCAACAGACTCCTGGGTTTATAAGAAAGTACCTAGTTTTATGTTCCTTCCGGGACTCGTACTACTCTCATCCTGTGCATATCAAATTTATGATTGCACTCAAACTTAAAAATAAAAGGATTTCACTCGCACTGAACTTTAATATACGAACCTTAATAGCAACAACTGAAACTAAGAATACACAAAGTACGAATACACAAAGTACAAATGTACATAACTTGAAATATAGTAACGATAAACCTTTAAAACTTATACAAAATATTGGGTTATATCAAACTTGTAACCAATATTGCTCAATAATTTGTCTCAAAGGGCCGACTCATAACATCGTTTACCCACACCAAGAAGTTAAGTGATAGACGCATTAATTATCTCTAGGTAGCATAATGTTCAAGCCAATCTTTACCACCTATCCCCAGAAATAGACAAAATCAATTAAGAAACGAAGCGGACGATCCTCAAATTAGATCATGTTACGAGGACGAGGCCAATTACAAGAATTAGGGAATTAGAAATGACAATATTGGCGGTCGCAGCAAGATTGTTCAGGCCTCGAGAACTGAAGTGTTGATTCTTCGCATTGATTAAAGGGATGCGGCGCTCAGCTTGAAATGGGTGTGAACCAACAGGAGCAAAGCAGCGGACTCGAAGTAGACCTCCGCTACCTGCTAAATGACGGTCGTTGAGCTTGAGGTGTAACCCTATTGAATTTGGTGCCTCCTGGAACTTCATCGGCATTATGGACGGGTACTGCAGGACGTTTTCTACTGGTATCTATAATCAGAAAGAACGTGACTTTTTGTTTATATTTTTAAAGATTGCCAGTGTTTGTGATAATTATGAGAGTTACATTATGCATTATTGTGCTTTCATAAGTTTTGGAAATATTTTAAAATGTGAGTAAAATCATGTTTTATATAAAAATTTGGGGTTCCTGTGTGTCTCAACATCAGGAAAGGCGGCGACTCTATTTAAAATCTAATTAAGATTATTGAAAATGGGTCTTAAACAATTTGCAATTACCGTTTCATTAATAATTACTCAAGAAAATTATGTTTATTCTAAAATAATATAATAATTGTTATTAAAAATAATATTATCTAGACATGATATGGTGACTTAAAAATTTTTAAAATAAAAAAGACGAAAAATGAGCTCTAGGAAATATTTAATTTACATTGGGAAAAAAAAAATTTTCGAATCCAAATATGAAGAAATATTTAAATGGTAGAACCAAATTAACAAAGTAATTTTTAATTGAATGTGAGAGATCAGAAACAGAATAAACATGAGAGTAACGATGGTAAAGATGTATAGACACGTCAAAAAAATTTAGGAGAAAGAAAATTCAAATCAATACATTAGATAATTTAATATGAAATACTGTTATTATAAATCTATCTTTTCTGAAGTGGCTGAAAATGTAAAGAATCTTAGTTGTATTTTACTGAAATAGAAAAATTGATGTAAAATATTAGTCTTGATATTTTTGTAAATATATATATATTATATATATATTTACATATATCTCCTTTCCAATATTGTAAATAATAAAATAAATCGAGAACAATGAAAGAATCCGAAGTATGTAAATAAATTTGAATATATATAATATATTTATTTAGATTCAGCAGTTACATACATAAAGTACAAATTAAATTGATTCTATTCTTACATATATTCGATGATAAATATCAATTAAAATAACATTCAAATCATCTAGTAAAATAGAATTTAAACCATATAAAAAGGTAGTCTAAAATTCACGATTCACTTTTTTTATTCGATACTGTAAAGAAATTGGTTAAACTGTTGGAAGATTTCTCGGAAAATATATAAAGCTTATGTAGCATGTGACAATTATGATGAATTTTTTAATTATTATCTTTGCGAAATCTCCAAGTATGTGAATTTTAATGTGTTCATTTGGAGAAAAAGTCACGAAAAAACACCAACTAGGGAAGAATATGAAAAAGGAGCTAGATAGTATTAATGTCATTGCCTTCCTTCAATTTATTAATATATGAAGGGCTAAGAGTATTTGGCTTCGGTAAGAAAGGTATAGAAAGTGGAAAAGAGCGAGGGAGGTCTGATTCTGTTTTCCGCCATTAGACAACGATTTAGCAATGAATCCCTTTGACGCATAAAAGAATCCTTTCTAACACTCGCTAGGATGAAGGGGCTTTCGCGGTTTCGCCTTGTTTCCGTTCATAAATAAATTTCTCGCACGAGTAATTGGCCACGAAAGCTACCTCACCCCGATCTTGTCTACTTTATTTTTCTCTAGTCTGTACGAGAAATGAAAAATCGCAGTTCCTTATGAGTATAAGCAGCTGACCCGTACACGTTTTCTTATCACGTAAATGATAATGTCGCGGAGACGAGCAATTTTCTTAACTTACATGTATGATAGATTCCCAACATCACATACTTATTTTACCTTACGTACTGTTTCTTTTAATGTTTCACATATTTAAATACGTATTTAAATATTTATATAGTGAGAAAAGCTTAAGTAACTTTACAGTATAACATTCATCAATTTTATATTTGTTGACCTGTAGACTGGAGGAACTATGAATTACATAGTTAAATAATTGTCGAAAGAAGATTATGATTAGCTTTCATATTATTCAATTAAGTATACCTCAACAGTAATTGTTTTATATCTAATTCAATGAGTATTAAACAATTCTAAATGAGTACTACTCATGAACACCTTACATTTAGAGAACACATATAAAAGTACCTGCATTTGCTTATTGCGTTTGCATTAAATAATGAATATTGTTCGAATTGAGAAAAATCTCTCGAATTTTATTCATCTGAAAAATACTTGTAACTACCACTTCTATTATTCTTCGTACCACAGACGTAGCCATTGTTTTGAATACAATAAACGACCGTTGCTATTTATTAACAATACGCGGCGAGTCTGTTTACGCGAGAATATTTTTGGAATTAAAACATTTGAAAACAATTGAGTGAAAAACATTTCCTAAAATTCATTGCAACCCGAAACCTGGCACGTGCGACGTCCGGCATGTGTGCCTTTAATGTCGCCAGTCCCGGAGAGGGGCAAATCTTTCTTATGAAGGCGTTGCCGCCGGAGATACTCTTTTTGATGGGCTGAAGCCATTATTAAGCTAATTATTAGAATAATTTGATGATTATTTCAAAAAAGATTTATAAGTAAAGATAAGTAGATGTTAGATAATAAAGCTCATGTAGCGAAACTTAGATATTTATTTGATTTTTACATATATGCTTAATAAAGCTTAATAATATTTCATTCGGTATCTTTGTCCATTACTAAAAATTATTTAAGAAATATAGAATCTATTATCATTTTTTTTATTTAAATTTGTAGATTTATTCATGATAAGACATAATATATTCGAAATTTAACGAAGGAAGTATTGTAATACAAATTTAGTACATTAAAATTTTAATGAAGATGAAAATGAATTATATAAAAGAATATAAACTATATATTAAACATAATAATAACAATTTCAATATAATGAAATAATTTATTTTTAGAAAATCAGTAAATGATATTTACGAATTTACAATTTTATTTATGTAGTTAAATAATTTTCTGGAAATAAAGATAAAATTTCTTTTTAAATACTTAAGTTATTATTAGCTCTGAATAAATTAATTCAATTACACAATTTATTATTTAAATACTCACGATCAGAATAAAATGATGGACGTTACATTGTAAAGATTGTCAACCTATTTGTAACTAGTAATAGTATAGTAATAGTACAATTAGAAATAATTCTAATACCTTAACAGATGATAGTCAAACACTAATTAAATGTGACCAAATAAATTCAATAACTCTTCGCGGTCTTAAAAAAGTGTTCCACTGCTATTTTTCATCAACCGATAATTACATTTTTGTGACACAGTTATCAATATTGCACAATCAAAGGCTAGAAAAAATCTTTCCCCAATGCTGACGTTGGGCAAAGACAAGAGATTCTATCTTTGGCCTTTCTTCATAAATCTTCTCGTACAGTATTAAATAAAGCCAAGCACGCAAGGATAGAGGGATAGAGTCACTGCAAAGCCGCGTAATGGGAATTTGGACCTCAGTTGAAGTCGGTTTAGGACTCATAAATCAAGTGCATCAAAGTCATGCATTTTTATTGCTCAAGTGATATTTTGAAAATGCTTATAGTCGTGCCAATCCCTCATATGAACTCACCTTGGTAGTTTCATTTTAATGTAATAGTGGTCTGCGCGAATACCATTATGTAAAAAGATATTTTTGCTTCCCGTTTCTTAATTCTTGGAGAGAAATTCTGGAAAACAGTTCATTTTCAATGGACAATTCTATCAATCTATCTACATAAAAAAAACTTGTGTAAGGAATACAATTAATTAAAAAATTTATTTTCTTGCATTATTTGTGCATTAAATTTTGTGCTAATATAAATAATATGATATTTACAAATAGAATATATAATCAGTCATGAATGTGTGAGTAAGGAGAATAATGTAATATGGTGTAGCATCTAAGAGCGATGAAGGATTAGGCATGAATATAATGAATAGACTAAAATCCCTGGTATCAACTAATATTAAGTAATCAAATGGGAAATTCGACTTCAACATTCCATTTCATGTCCTTCATGTCTCATTCACTATGACTCATTCCCTAATACAGCCAATAATCTAGTCGGGTTCATAATTAAGATAACAAAGTGATATCCACTGATTTGTCTTTCTAGCTAATCTTCCGTCAACCATCTAATTTGACTTTTTGTACCTATTTTCATATAATCCCTTCAATTCTCCTTATGCTTCCTTGAGGGAAGAGAATTGCAATTTCAATATTAAAATAAAGATTTAATTAGAAAATGTACTACAGAAATAAATTGATTAAAAGAGAGTACTTAATGAAGTAATATATCAATAGTAATACTTATTTTTACTCCTCCAAAATTTTTGATTCGGCGGTTTAGCCTCTTTTATAATAAAAGAAGATGATGCAATACGTATAAAAATGTATAAATATACGTATAAGAAAATGTATTTTGTAAAAATAATTACTATATAGGTATAAGGGAATAATGGTATATATAATGAAAATTTTTATTTGCCAACAATACGAAAAATAAAATGCAATAAAATTATAAGTATAATTAAAAATTGAACACAGTTTTATATAAATTTCAGCATCATTTTATACAATTTTCATATTATTTTATTAATTTCGTATAAATAAAATGACGTACAAGAGACATTCAGCCTTGATGTATATTTAGTTTCTTTTCGTTTAGTTTATACACGCGACTCGATATGGTCTATCGACTCCAATCGGCGATTAAAAAACGTGGACATACAAAGAAGGAAAGGAAGTAGTAGCCCCGTTGCATTGCTCCGACATTATCCAATAAAATGAAGTAAAATAAATAAAATCTTAGAGTTCTTATTAGATTGAAGTAATTGGTTTCTATTAAAGTAAGAATATCTTGGTATTTTATCAGCGCTTATATAAAAAATTAATATTTTTAGTTCAATGTCAAAAATTATAATAAACGTTCGAAATATATTTTTGTTGTTCTTCTAACGTCAAAATATGTTTAAACACCAATGTGATATTTATGACTTGCAAATTCTTTATGCTATATTACTAAATTTATATAAAAGCAGAAACATTATTTAACTTTTTTTTTTATAAATTTACTGTTAATTTATAAATTTATTATTCATATTTTATGAATTGAGTAAACATGATACCGGCGTATTTTAAATTTTTAACTTAATCAAAGATTAACGTCATTCATTTCTACAACACGGCTATTACTTTGGAATTCAGAGGCATTTAGGTCTAGTATCAGCAAATAATTTTATGCTATTATTCTTTTCCTTCAAACGAAACAATTCTTTTCTTCTTTTTTTTAGCACAGAATTAGAATAGAATGAATGTATTATTATTATATTAAATGAGAAAACATAAAATATTGATTGATCTTATAATTCTAAGAGAGGAGCTTATTATTAAATACGAGCCTTCCTCGTATTCCTTCGATTTCTTAGTAGTTTTTTATTTGTGTTTTATGATTCGACGATTATGATTATGATTACGTTTATCATGATAGATATTAGGATTATTGAAAGATACCTTTCAACTGAAAAACTTAGTCTTGTTGAAGTTTTTTTTATAATTTATTAAATATATTGTACAGAAATAATGAATATATCTTATAATCGTTTTTATTAAGAGCATAAAAGATATGGGTTTTAAGTATTTGGTAGAAGATATTTGCATATAGGAAATGAGCTAGAGATTTTTTTTAATTTTATGACTTTTCCACGCGGATCATGAAACAAAGATAATATATATATATATATATATAAATCATAAAAATTCTTACGATACTATGACATTCAGGTAATAATATAAAATTCTTTTCAAATTTATGAGAATTTTACTGTAGTGAAACTGAAAGATTTCATAACACTATTACTAGAGCAAATAATTGTTATAATAATGTTAGAAATATACTATTTATGATGATAATTTGTATGATATAATATAACATCTTTTTATGCATGCTAAATAATAATGTACTTCTATTGAATAAATTTCAATAAAATTATATAATTTATTTGGATATTTTAGTTTCATATATTCCATTTATTTATTTTGCAATGAAAATTATAATAGCTTGAAAAAATTTGATTTGATTGATTAGGTTTTGGGAATTTTCCAAGTATAAGATATCTGGGAAAATCCCAAGTGTTAGATATCTCGGAAAAGTACAACCATCGCTAAACATCTGGAAAAGTCGTTATATCCGAAAAAGTGTCGTTAGAGATCTTTCTAGCACCACAAACGCATCCATTATCATCAACACTAACTAAGCTGTCGCGTAGATATTTAAAACAAGTACGCTTCGAGAAAGGTCTCTGACTAAGCAGGGCTAAAATGGAGGAATCACGCTCTCTCAACATAGGGACGCCATGGAAAGAACACGCGCTCTCTTATTGGAGACGCCAAGGGAGAAACATGCGTCATTCTTCTGTCTGTATTAATCGACAGTAATAAATTAGTGCCGCCATCTACTCCTTTTGAAGAAAAATATTAAACGACAAGAAACCTCAGCACACGGAGCCTCTCGTGAGGGTGAACTGCCATCACAGGATCAATGTAACTTCATCGCTGTGAGTAAATCAAGTATTGACACACTCCTTGTCACGGAGTGTGCACAATTATTGCTGATACTTATAAAATCAGCAACAACATCATCGCCATCAAAAGGAGCATCTCGTGTTGGTGAATTATTCGCCATAAGATCAGTTCAAAGTAACTGCACCGTTGTGATTGAACATAGTATACACTCTTCCCTCACATAAATCCAACACGTCAATAATGTAATTGTAAATAAACCATATTTAATGAAGTATGCACACACTGTACTTCTACAGCCCTTCAACTTAAGTCCTTCCCAAGCATCCGCTAGAGCGGGTGGCAAATTATAATAAGGCTATCGAACAGAATTGTATATGTAATAACATTGTAATAAAAAATTAAAATAATATTTTATTACTTAATTAATAAATAATAAATTTACTACACATTAATAATACCACATATAATCTATAAATTTTTTTTATATGTCCTAAATTAAAAGATACTTCAATTATCATTGGTTAAATCTTCTTAAATCTACATTGAGTATCAATAAACTTATATGTTTTAAAATATTCATTGAAGTAGCCTAAATTTACTAGTGTAAATAGTGAGCTTTTATTTTTAATAAATCCAATTACCTTGAGTGTTCATTAAATACAATTTAAGTTATATTTATAAATACCGAAAAGAACAATTATTGACTTAAAACTAATTTTTTTAGATTTTAGTAATTTCTGAAATTAAATAAAAAGATAATCAACAAAATTTTTTTAAATTTGACCTATATCTCTTGAATACTATATTTCATCTTATTTGAATTGTATTTTCTTAATACATTTATAATTAAAAACATAATACTTTTATAATTATACAGTTTTATTATTTACGTTCTTTTTAATACCATTATTAATAATTAATTAATATTTATTAATTATTGTAAAATAACAATGAACAAAAAATATGACCGAAATTTTTGTTAATCAAAACTAATTATGAAACTTCGTATTATTTTAATGTTAATATTGTTTATTGGAATACTCTTTCTATTTTCAAGAAATTTATTTTTAATACATGATCTTTATCACACATACCTTTATTGAAAATAAAAAAATTAAATTTTAAGAACAAAAAAATCGTATCTTAATTCTTATTGAAGTAGTCATGAATTTGATATTTAATTTCTTTCATTATTCGATGTAGTTATCAAATAGATATTTTCGTACATATAGTGAACATAAAAATTTTCATTTTTTATTCTAGTGAAATCAACATAAATTGATCGCAAAATTGTGTACCAATTAATCTCTACTTATTGTTACGCTCTTCTCTACAGAAGGTAAAGTCTTTTAAAGCTAACAAATTTGACATTTTACAATATTTTTAGAATAATTGAAATACGACATAGCCGAATGTTGGCGTACTTGATTATGGCAGCTATGATTTACGCCTTGATCTTCTAGAATATTTGTTTTTAATAAATAAATTTCTTTTTTTCGGCCGGGTGTCTCGAAGCATCAAACTCCACGAATCTGGCATTAATACACCTTTTCAAAAGTTTGGTGTGTTTCGACACCGAATAGCAATTTATTTTCACAGATACTATGTAAATCTCATAGTGGATCAATCCTAGTATTCTTATCTATAGGTCACAAGTATTAACTGCAAGTTTTGACAATAATATTTTAAATTCTAAAAGTGATTCCACCAGACTCCTAAAATTAATCGTAGAGTAAGTTTTCATTATTTTTAATCAAATAAACTTAATTAAAAGAAAACTAGCAATGAATGACAAGTTAAAATTCTTCTATTTAAGTTGAAATGAATTTTAGAAGAGAATTAAATTTACATTACCTAAAGAATAGTTATCCTCTGTCTTGATTTCAAATATGTAAGATGATATTTGTACACGTATTAAAATTTTTATTCACCATCTTTTACATGCAGTAAAACAGAAAAGAGAAATAAGAATAGAAACAAAATAATGTTTTATATTTAATTCAAATAATCTTTTATAAAAATTGATGATACATAAATATTCTACAGGATACAGAAGAAAGGCTTACGGCCATTCAAACAGATATATTAATATATTAAACATTTTTGTTTTTAAATTTAGTTGATTTTAGCACAAATTTGTTTAATTTTTAAATTTGTGTCATTTTTTGAACACTAATTTTTAATGATTTATATAAAAAACATTAAATATAAAATGTTTACAATATATTATGTATAATAAAAGGAAAAACAATTATAAGTTTTAATTAAATAATATCATATTTCATGTTCCACATTATTTTAGATTACGTATTAGAAAAAAACTATGATAATAAATATAATAAATAAGACATATCGTAACCAGTCATCAACAGTACACATTTAAAAATTATATTTTGAAATAGAATGGGAGATAGAATACATTATTTCATTGATTTCAAGAAAGCGAAATATAAAAGTTTTTTATAATGATAAAATGTAGTGTTCGCAACTGTTTGATTTCTTGGCTTGAACAGCCAACGTTTCGATAGCATTAATTTGCTATCGGCCCTAGCGGATGCTTGGGAAGGAGTTAAGTGGAAGGGCTGTAGAAATACAATATGCGCTTTTTAGAAAATATAGTTTATTTACAGTTTTACGATTCTTTCATTGGATTTATATATTATGGAAGGGTATACGCTATATTCATTCGCGTCATTGCAGTTGTTTCGAATTGATCTTGTGTTGAATAAGTTGCCTCCTAGAATTGCTATTAGTGACTCCTTTATCACTATAGTATCAAGAGTAAGGACCTTCCTCCTTCTGCTTGGCTTCTCTACTTCAACAGTGCTTGTATCTGTCTCATCTCCACTTATAATTTCATTTAATTTTACTTTAATTATTATATTATCTTCTATTATAAAAAAAAATCTTTTAGCAAGAAAAGTTCCAAATAAAATACTATTTACAAATACATTTTAAAGGATTTTACAAAAATCTCGATCTAAAAACAGTGTTTAAGGTCTTTGAATATAAATAAGATTATAAAAATAGATATAGATTTATTTTATATAACATTATTTTCTTTTTTCTAAATTTTAAATTATTTATTACCATTAATTATTACTTTAGTACTTTCTTTATATAGATACAGTGTCAGAAAGAATTGAAGAAAAAATTTTGTTATGGCAGAATGTTAATAAAAGAAATGTAATCGAGTTTCTCATTATCAAGAAAATCATTATACAAGTATATCAGTAGTTACAAATGATATTTATTAACATAAATGCTATATAAAATGCAAAAAACATAAGAATTGTATATACTCATATGTATAAATATAATAATTGATGAGTATATATCAATTTTGTTTCCATATCTTATTAAATAATAATAAAATGAATCTTCCATTGATAATTGCTTAATATAATGGTCAATAAAACTAAAACTACACAAATAAAGAACTGCAACATTATAAATGCAATTTTTCTATACTAATCGTACACATTTTGTTTTTTGTTGTTGTTGTCTTTAATTTTCTATTTGAAATAATTTTTTGTTCAATAGTAAATGTATCTTAGTTGTAGGCAAATATGTTGTACAAGTATGTATAAACGAAATAACAAATAAAAGGTTATTTTTACATGGAATCATTATATCTTATATAAAATAAATAATAAATAAAATCTTTTTTTTATATTTAATTCTTTTACCTTAAATATTTTACTTATTTATAAATAAGTTTCATCGCATAGGAACCTATTTGCTTATCATACAAACACAATATTTTAAGTGGGTATCTCTTACTTCTGAATAAAAATATTTGGAACTTCGACATAGATCAACAACTGATCAGTAAGAAAAAATTCACGGAATTCCTTTTAAGTTGTATTAATTAGAATTAATTAGATTATACTTGAATTAATTAGAAAGATAAACATAACCACGATGCAAAAGCGTTGTAATCTACAAACGTAAATGAAGTCTGCTCTATTAGTCGTGTTTAGATTAACGAAACATTGATATGATATTGAATCTTATATAAAAAGTAAATTTGTATCCT
Source organism: Ceratosolen solmsi marchali (assembly GCF_000503995.2). Taxonomy (NCBI): domain Eukaryota; kingdom Metazoa; phylum Arthropoda; class Insecta; order Hymenoptera; family Agaonidae; genus Ceratosolen; species Ceratosolen solmsi. The sequence goes on along the minus strand of NW_011948412.1, from coordinate 21,955,001 downwards.
AACTGGAAATATATAGATAAATAATTAATAACTATTCGAGAGTTTATAAAAAAATTCTCCTTACAAAATAACTATTTCTCTAATACGGACGTCTCCAGAAATCGTTAAATAAGTTTTATACGCGTATTATTTAACGTTTTTTACATTCTACAATCTGCGTTAACAATTTTATTCACTTAACAGGTAATACGCTTCACAGGTTTAATTTCATTTTAAGGTATAATTAAGGTAAATTTTATTCGATTTATATAATTTTCAGACGTGTATGAGTCCTATGATTTATATGATTTTAAAGTTAAGTCTTATACATTTTTGCTGGTGCATGGGAGATTAAGAAATAATTAGATTTAAGTCAAACATTATGGAAATATATTGAAGAAAGTTAATTGAAAAATAAATTTTCTAGAACTAATATAAATTATAGTTAGTTCAAAATAAACTTAGAAATTGACGTCAAAAAGATTATTGACTTGATCCACCTTATTGCTTTAGTTTTGAATTCAAAATTGATTTTCAAATAAATATATTAAAATTAGATTTTCAAAATTGATTAGTTTTAAACAAATAATCTCACTTTGTAGATGACTTTGTATTAAAATTTCTAATAGTATGCAAATTCTAACTCAAGAAAATCTAATTGCAGTCTTGTTTACAGCTTTGACAGTATACACAAAAAAGAATTATTGCGTCTTACGAAATTAAATTACATATTAGCTTGAAATTTAATTAAGTTATTATTATTAAAATTCTGTTAAAATAATGTATGTCAAAACAAAAAAAAATCTTTCTTTATATTTGTGGGTATAAAATGACATAAAATTAAAAAGCGTTTTACAACTAACTGTAAAATTCTATATCTTATATTAAATATACCTATAAGAATAATTAATATTTACCAATATGTGAAGTAAAAAAAGATTTATACAATTATTTTAATAATAATAAATATGCACAATATATGTCCTACACGTTGTTGGTCTGTATTGCTTTGAATTTCAATTATATAAAACACGATAATATATCTTTCATAAAAGTATTCATGATATAAATTTGTTTGAAATAATTATTGTTTAGAATCTAGATAAGAAACTAAGTTTTTTTATATAGAGATATAAATTTATTTATATCTATTACCCGAATTAACGAAATAACTACATAATCAAACTTGAGATGTTAAATTAAATGAACTAGATGAACAAATAATTGCGTAAAATCAACATTATATACATGTAACATAGGTAAGAGCTTACCGTCCGGTTGTTTACGGTCCACTGGAGTTTTGCCCTTGGCATCGACGGCCGGGACGTGCAATTGGCAATTAAGTTATCGCCTATGGCGTAATAGGATGCCAGGCCCATGATTTCAGGATCTTGACTTGGTAATGCTAAAACACGTGTTAGGCGAAAATTTTAGAAAGATTTGAACCTCTCGTGAAAGGAAGTATGGTATTTAAAATGTTTTTTTTTGCAATTTTAAAGCTAAAAATAAATGTTCATTATATATAATATAATAATGATTCTTGCTATATAACAATTCTCTTGTACATGCGTTAATGATACTTAAACGAATATTTAATTTACTCGATGATAAAAATTGTCGACTTATTCGACGGTCAATGAAGCCATAATAAGTTAAAAATAATTATAGTTCGAAGGTTTGAAAGTGTATTAGAGTATTATTTATATTATATATATTATATACATTATATAAAAGCATATTATTAAATAAATTATTTTTCAAAACTGTTTTTTTAAAAATGAATTCTCTAAATATCATTATTAACAACTTTTGTATATAAATATTTTAATAAAAGTAAAATGTTAATAAAAATGCATACTAAAATATAAAAATATGTACATAATTGTAAGAAACAAACAAATTCTTTATGAGAGCTCATTACAAATTTTTGATTTGCAAAGAAAGAGTTCATACTTATAATTGAATATTTTAAATTGCTAAAAATAAATCGATATTATATAAAATTTTTAAATAAATAGAGAGGAATCATTGTAGTATCTTAATCGATAAGTAATTACAAATTTTAAGAAAAAAAAAGAATAGTTATTTCCGTTCTTCATCACTGGAATTCTAATGTATTGAGTGCAATTTGATGTAGAAGCCTTTTCACGAAGCCTTGATTATAGAATTGGATTGTAAATTTTCCTTTGTTGTCTGTTATTATGTTGTATGTACCATTATTCTACCGCGGGTAAATATCTTAGTTTAAATATCTTAGTTTAACATTTTTATTTGACGAAAATGATTTTTTATTTATAACAAAATATCTCTATTTTATAAATATATAATGGTCTTTAATTCTCATTTAAACAATATTTCCATAGCATTAAATGCATATAATTTTAGATCAACAAGGAGCATTCCGGATAGTGAACTACTCATCTCAGGATCAGATCAAGGCTACTGCATCACTGTAATTAATCAAATTCTGTGCAAACTAAAATGCTATTCCGCACAGAATGAGCAAGCTATTAATTATTCCCAGTTCTTACAAGACTAGCATGACGCTACCATTAATAGCACAAATTACACTCAATAATGAGTCACTAATAGTATCTCTAGTAGACAACTTATTCCATAATAATAAATTCCATAATATATAAATCGAATCGAAGAATAGTGTAACTGTAAATAAACCATATTTTCGAAAAAGCGCATACTGTATTTCTACAGCCCTTCCACTTAACTCCTTCCCAAGCATCCGCTCGGGCCGATAGCAAATTAATGCTATCGAAACATTGGCTGTTCAAGCAATCAAACAGTTGATTTATTTTATTCCTTATAACTTTGAAAAATTTATATTTTTAAAATTAATATTAACTGCGAACAAGTGAAATTTGAAAAATTAAATGAGAGTACTACGAAAATTATTTTTCGTTCAATAAAAAAAGTTTAATTATTACTTTATGATATTAATTATGATTTAAGTCAAAATATGTCATTATTCCATAATATTTAATATCCTGTTATTAAGCACAGCATCAGTGTATCATCCGTTGCTATTCAATAGAAAAAATATGTAGCCTTATTACTATCATACATCAGATAAAGATTTTTGTATTATATTTTGTTTATATTATCATATTTATATTATTGTAACTAAATTAATGTGCCCCTTAGAAAATATTAAGATTATCAATGTTTTTATTATCCATTATGAATTATTCAGTATGATTAGAATATAATTTAAAATGATTTTAAATTTCAATAAATAAAACAATTGTATTTTCTTTTTGCAAAATTTATTGATCTTTACAAATTAATTTTTCTATTTACATATAAATGAGTAGTTTGATTCTTTATAGAAATCTTAAACACTTTCTTTCAAAATTATTAATTTCAAAAATGGTATTTTTAATTGTATTATTATATTAATAATTTCACTTATTATATATTTATATTTAAATAGAGATAAAATTTATCTCAATTAGTTTGAATATAATTAAGTATTGAATTCAGGAAACTGAACTCTGGTACTGCCAAACAAAGTTCCAATCTCTTAGAAAAGTCCCAGAAGCGGCAACCGCATGCCCACCCTGCTGATTCCGAACACGAGAAACATGCGCGTCTGCATAGCAGGTAGGAGGACTGCAGGGGTTTACTGCAATTCTTGCCAGGAGGTTCGCAGCCATTAATCTCGGTCAATCTATCCTCTTTATATTTATAAATGAATCGCCCGTTAAGAAATGGTTATTAGTATATTTCTATTATAATACCAATTACGAATGATTACAATTCAATGAATTAAAGTAATTATTAAACGAATAAAATTAAACTGTTTTATGAATATAAAAATATTCGGTATTTACTACGAACTTCATATAATATAATATATTAAATAATAAAGTGGTTAAGTTTATTTTTCAATTAATATTTGTATTTACGAATTTATGAAGTTTATTTGTTATATTTATATAGTATTTAGATATATATGCTGGAAAAATAAGATCATGATATTAACCGAAAGACGATTGTAATAATAATTTATAGCAAAAATTGCAATATAATAAAAAAAAAACTGTTTAACACGTTAATGTATGACAATATCAATACAAGTTTAAATACTAATATTAAAGATGTATGACTTAATTAAAAAGTTTTAAATTCATTAACACTATTAACATTCTTTCTTAAAATCCTATGCAGCATTGTAATCTCCAATATTAAAGTAGTTATGAATCGCAAACAGTTTACAGTTTTCGACTCGACGGTGGTTACTAAACTAACTGTACCAGCTTAGTCGAAATAAGAAGCCTGTGTGCTTCGTGTTTTATATGTAAGTTCGTTTCGTGTTACAGTATGAAGAGGTTATTGGATCTACACACGATTGACCTCGATTCTTGAACCACCGCCAAAAGCTTGTGGCCTAACCGCTAAGACTTTGTATGCTACCTTTTCCAGTAATATTCAAGTAATCGTATATGCAATCTCCCCTCCCTGTCTTTCATTCCTTCAGCACACAGATGTTAGCTTACGGAGATAGGATTAAATGTAAGCTTGGCTCTTGAGAAATTGTTGACCGTTCCAAGAAGACTTCGTGTAGTATGCTTTACAATACTTTGCAAGAATTCATAGAAATAGGATAGAGACCTTATAAAGGGATAAACGTTGGAAGAACGAAGTAATTTTTAAATATTTTATGACAATACGATTGATAACAATATGGTTGATTTTGTCTATATGCAAGCTATATTATTTAATTATTCGTCTCACATATAAATAGCATAATATTTTATATTTCTTAGATTAAGTTATATGACAAATATAAACAAAATCTTTATATTTTTTCGAATATAAATATGAGAATGCATAAAAATATATAAGAACTAAAGAAATACATTTAAATTAAAATACAAGTGCACTAGTCGATGGGAATAAAAGAACTTTACATAGTCAACTAAATGTACAATTATAGAGTTGCATCTGCAGGAATATTTATATAAAATAATTTATAATGTTTTAAAACAAATCGTTATAAAAATATACAGCAACGTTTAAAATAATTAAACTATTTTATTTAAGAGACTTCTGTTTTTCGGTATATTTTCAGTATGTTATTTCAGTATATTATTGATGATTTCATTAACTTTCTATTTTTAAGAGCAGCAGATATAAAAATGTTATAAAAATAATCAATATCATTGTCAAGTAATCATAAAATATACAATTATGAGAATGAATTAGAGTATTCATACAATTTGTTCAAAGCAATATAAGGCATTAATAGAAAATGTGAAAGTCCCTCTCCAGATCTTTCCTTACACATCAGAAGTAGCTGTTTCACATTTTATTATTAAAATTGGCTTTAATTCTTGTATAAATATCATTAGAACATAACATATGAGACTCGAATATCGTTGTATCAGAGGATTTTTCAAAGAGCCTCATCTGGTACAGTGAACAGAAAAATTCGAGTGCGCAATATCATAAATTCATGATTTTCGTATTTTAATATCTCTTCACGATATAACTTACAATAAGTGTTCAAATATATACTTACTATATTCAATTCTTATGCGATTATTAAATGAGAAACTGACAGTTGTAACAATATGCATATAATTTTCTGTCTTTATAAAATTACCTGCTATTTGAATATATTTACCGTACTTCACTTTTCGAAAATTTTATGTTATTTCAGCAATGTGATTAAGTCTTATAGGATTATATCTCTCTTTTGAAACATCAGACTATCTACTTCCCCTAATATACCCTATTCATTATATTGTGCATTTTGTGAATATAATTAAAAAGTTTCTATAAATTAACGAAGACATTGACTTGTTATTGAGTTAACAAACCGTGGATTTCGAAACATTTTTCTTTCCATTGCGAGTTTAATATCACTTCCTTCGACCGCTGCCAAATAGAGTTCAATATATACTAATCTTTATTGCAGTGTAATCTTCTTATATTTTCAGTATCAGGAAATGTACTTAAAATTTTAATTTGATTTATCCTAAATAAATAAGAGAAATTAACAAACTATATGAGTTCGCCACATTTTGTAACGCAATATTTATTTATTTGCAACTATTTTCGTTTTCTAAATTAAAAATTTTAACAAAATTTGTGCAATTAAAATATTTAAATTCATTCAAATGGAATTACTTCTATCTAGTTAAAAAACGTAAATTTCTTAATGTAATGCCCATTTATTAGTCGGATGTTTTTGATATACACTTCAACGTCAATATTACAGTACTGTTTATGTTCATATATTTAATAAAATGGGCTCATAATTAAAAAGTAGAAGAGAAGGAAGATTCCATTAGTCCCATCGCAATGAAGCTATATATATAAAGTATATAAGATAATTAATATCCAATTGACATTACCAGAGTAAAGTACAAAAGATCATCAGAAATAAATACATAAAAATGATAAGTAATTATGTGCAATTTAAGATTTAGTATGATAAAGATTTTCAGATAAACAAATGCCAAGGGTGAAAATGTAAAAGACTTAATTCTTATTATGATAGGATTTACTTTATTTAAAGTATAGACAAGAATTAAAATATTTTACTGTGAGCTTTGAACTACATATGTAAATACCGAAAGTAATAGCAGACCTAAAAGATTAATATCTGTTTATGTATACTTTTCTAGTACTAATAAAATTCACAATACTAAAACAAATAATAGTTACATTTAAATTGTATGCTAATTGTATCATAATTAACATTAGTATATATATTAAACCTAGAAATTCTATTTTACTTATTGTGGGATAGTAATCGAACAATCATATGTGCAATTTGCATTACTCTATGATAATATAATAATTGATCGAATTAAAAATATTAAATAATTAAAATAGATACCCTCACTTCGAATATTTAATTTCTTTTGAAATTGTAAAAATATTGCAAAAATAATCTTTTTTTTTTTTGTTATTATTCCATCGTGGATTTTGCAATATTTTGAGATTTTACCACATACAACCAAAACAATGTTAATCTTATTAATCTTGCGACTTTTAAGTATACTTTTAATATATAATTATTTAATTACTTAATTTATCAAATTTTAAACAATACGACGAAAAATCTTGTATCCAATATAAAATATTTTCAATTAATATATTGAAGTGTATATATATAAAATAAAATGATGCATTAAATTTTGATTATGATTAATTTTACTGAAATATGTATAGAAATGTCGCATGAGTATTTCCTAATAAAATACCTAATAAAAATTTTGAAAAAGTTTAATAAATTTATATTTATTTATCTAATTAATCCAATATTTTCAATATATGTTTCTGTTCGAAAGTTGTAGTGATGTAATTCTTGGCTCAAACTGCCAATGCTTCAATATCATAGTTTGCCGCCCGCCCTAGCAGACGCTCGGGAAGGGGTGAGATGTAGGGGCTGTACAAGAGTCGTTAGTTGGTTAATTATATTTATTATACAATTTATTACACAATATGATTTCTTGATCGGCTTCTTATACATGAGGTGTCACTACACAAGATGCCTTGAAATCGTTTAATTGATGTAAATTGCACAGGTAAATAATTGCTGCACACTTCCGATTGGAGCGTGTGAGATAATCTTGATGGTTGTCATATCCCGGTTTTGCCGCCGGCTAACAATAATTGAAGATATAATAGTATCAACGTACTTACAGCGATATCGTAATTCAGTCTCTGATTCAGCGGTGAGGAGGCGCAATTGCACGCAGCAAGACGACTGCGTGCGGCGAGACTTCTATACTCACAAGGATACACTATTCTTGATCTGATCTAGTGATGAGAGGGACACACTTATATGCGGTGTGATTCTTATACTCACCAGTATCCACTATTTATTCTTGATCTGATCAGCCGATGAGGACACAAATTATAAGTGGCGTGACTCTTATGCTCATCAGCTTGCACTAATTATAGATCTGATCAGCCGGTGAGAGGGACACAGTTATGTGCGGCGTGACTCTTATACTCACCAGCACTATTTATTCTTGCCTTGAAGTACTAGCACTTATTTTTGCGTTGAGTGAATTTGTTGGCTTGGTTCCGTGGACAATGAATATCTATTATCTGACCTTTCTCTAGACTGCTCACTCTCACTCTGTGTGATTTGTCCCCTTTGGAGAAAAAGGCCCTTGGCTGCCCACGCGGACTGCGTATTCCAATAATCCCCCACGAACAGAGCGTTTTCGCTGTCTTGTTCCCATCTTTAAGGCCTCTTGCCATGAGTCCCCACTCAAGGAGCTGCTGGTCTTAGTTTTCCAATCAGGACACGCCGCTTTTCGGCGGCATGATTAATGTGCACCCCCTTTCCCACTTCATAAGAAATTAGGCTTTGACAGTGAGAATATCGAAGGAGTATCTCTGGCAGCAAGTGGAAGATTTACCCCTCTCCGAGACTCATCGTGGTGGGGATGATTTTTGGTCAAGCGTCTTCGCTTGGCCTATGCAAGCAGCAACTTTTATCGTACTTGACAACAATGCATGCTTGCTGGTGGCATTGAAAGTACGCAGATTGCCGAACGTCGCTGTGCCGAGTTTCAGGTTGCAATGGATTTTAAGAAATGCTTTTCACTCAATTGTTTTTAAATAATTTAAGCCTCAAAATATACTCTAGTAAACAAGCTAACCGGGTTTTGATGGTAATTCGCAAGGGTCTTCATTGCATTCAAAACAATTACTGCGTCTGTAGTACGAAAGGCAATAAAGTGGCTGTTTACGAGTATGTTCCAAATGTACTAACCTATTCGTGTCTTCAGTAACCTTGGCGAGACTCTCTTAGATTTTTATGTATGTCGATAATTCCTTATTATAATGGCTATTGAAAGTTTTCTAATGAATATAATTCGAGAAATTTTCTTTTCACTGTTCGAGAACAGTTTCCATCTTTTATTTATTACGATTATGGCTGATAATTGCTACGTCTTTTATTTATGCAAGTCGATAATGTCATATTACAAAATTGTCCTTTCAACATCTCTTAATTAAAATTAATTCGGTCATTCATCAAGTCATTAGCTAGTCAACTAAAGGCTATGAATGTTAAACATTTTTCGACTAACTGAATTCAGCGTCATAATTAATAGTCTCATTAAATATAACAGAGAAGAAAATTATAATATAATTGTTGAAAACACCAAGTTTAAATCTTCGAAGAAGAGAACTCTGATTGGTTGACTTTAAAATTTTATCTGTTGGTTGATTTAATTAATGTATTTTGCACGTTTATTTTCACGACCTATGAGTATCTACATATGTATGCATAAGCACGTATATGCTTGCAGAAATATTGAATTCATTAACATTTCCAAAAACAATTTTTCAATATTTGTTGAATTTGTATTATTTTTGTCTTCTAAATTGAATAAATCTGAATATCAGGTAGTAATTCAGTATAAATAATTATTAAAATTATAAAACGACAAAATAAAATTACATATTTATATAATAAAAAGTATAAAAATGTTTACTATAAAGTAATGAATATTTAAATGAATTATCAAACTATATTTCAATCAAATAAAACAATCATTTTTTCGGTAAAAATATTTTTTTAAGATTTTACTATATTATATGAACGTTGATTACGGTTTAACTATCGTTTTTAATTTTATGCATTAATATTATACATGTTGTAGTAAATATTATACAAGTCAATATAAAAAAAAAAATTTGAATTTTAAAAATAGCGGATAAGTAAATAAAACTAAGTTTGACAATAGACTGATAATATATAAGGTCGCCGATAGTATAAAGATTGTCTGGTATTTGATTAGTTAGTGAAGTTAAACAAGCGAAATCTAGAATTACCATGAATTTAGTATTTAAAGTCTAAAGTATTTTAATTAAAATCAAGATAAATATTTTAAAAATTCGCAGAATGTCAACCAGTCATACATTATTCAACCGAGTATCGATGAATCGAGTATAGATGCCAGAAATCGGATCTGCTTGATTATTACACCATACATCCTTATCTTCTAAAACGATCTCTTGAGGAACAGTTAATGTACTGTGTATATGAAAGGAAGTGATTCCTGAAGTGGAAGGCTCATATATAATCTATAATGTCCATAGAAAATTCCATTCTCTATGGAGTTAACAAGGGAGGAAACAAGCAAGCATGTATGTTTAAAAGTGGCAAAGACGAATGGACAAAGAGATCGAGGTGATAGCTCTAAGGATTACGAAGAGAAGTGCATTATATATCCAGATAACATTTTTACTTTCTCTCATATGCTCTTTTTTTCCATTCTTATTCATAGAACTGTTTTCCTTTACAGGTTTATTCTTTTATTCTATTATTTATATTCATTGTTTGATGCGAGAATTCTCGGCTCAAATGTCATAAAAGAGTATTGCTAATATTGAATACTTGACGTGACAATATCATAATTAACTATTTTAAACGTGAATTCGGATTAATCTGGACTATCATGTTGATAAAATATTAGTACTGCTGTTTGCAGATGAATTATATTTTATTACATGATGATAACATAAGACCATCAATTAATGTAATGAATAACGATACATAATTGGCGAATACGATTTACCTTTAATGTAATTTTGTAATTTTAATTCTGAATCAAAATGTGAACAGTGAAATTAAACATCAAAATGTCTAAAGAAGTAAGCTTATCGGGTGTGTCATTTTTATAAAATCTTTAGCAGGAATTACTTATAAATATTAAATTGCCTGTAAAATATATATAACACAATATCTATTTCACGGACATGTCTTCAAGAATTTAAATTTTATTTATATTTAAAAATCATAAGTTTATTTTTAATAAATACATTTTATTTTAATGATATTCGCTCAGTAATTATTGCTAATATCTATTTTAACGAATACTTTTAATTTTTATTATATGAAAATATTGATTATATCTCTTGAATAAAAATTATGAGATAATTTAATGATTGTAGAGAAAAAATTGATATTAATTTTTAAAAAATTGTTCAACACTAAAACTGATTCATTAAAAAAAACCTTACTAATTTAAATTTGAAACACAATAATAATAGTCTTTACTTATACAACTTCATTTGTAGTCAATTAGGATAACAACTGATAAATTAATAAAATAGAAAAATGCACATATTATCTTTATAAATAATACGAATGGATGTTTTAATGAATTAACATTTTAATTTAATCTTTATAATTAAAACCTAAATAAATTCTACATATAATTAAATAGATATAATTAAATGTTTGTCATATAATTATAAAGAGATTATAACCACATCGAAAATATTAAGATTGGAAACATAGAATATCAAACATACAAATGAGAAATATTTACTTCATTAAATTCTGAATTCAATAGTTGAAATAATAATTAATTTTATTATGGCTGATTTAAAAATTTCTAATTAATGAAATAATTGAATAGTCATAAACATACTATTGAGCCAACAAACTAGATTATTAATATCAAATAACGATTATTTAAAAAATTTTAACTATTATTTTGCAGTTTCTGTTCTCCTCTTCTCGTCTACAATATGATTTCCATATTTTAATGCCCTTCAAATTTTACACAAGCATCTATATTTTTACGTTTCAATGTAATATGTACAAATACATTATAGCCATATATGTATACCCATTGCTTACATAAGCGGAAAAATTTATTGTTAGTAAAATCTCGGCTAGCTCTTATTGCTAGAGTATATACGTAGATTTTTTCTACTTTTCCTTTTTGCCTTCATCTCCACTCACTTCCGTAATTTCCTATTTCTCACAACTCTTCGGTAAATCTCCTTGCCTTTCCTTTTTATCGTTAGCGATGCACAGTCTTGCTTTCTCTTTTCAAAGGGAAAAGAGGAAACCTTTTAAAGTGAAACGCGAGCCAAAATACTGCAAACGATAATGGAGCGGTGCTCGTAATTCTTAACTTTAGCTTGTCGTTGCGCTCCCGGAGACATATCTCAGTAATATTTGAATTTGAGTTCACGTGCTGAATTCCTTGTGCCCTTTGAACTTAATCGAATTACATTGAATATTGTTTTGGATTTTATTTTGAAAGCTTCTGTTTTTTCCTTCTGAATTCTATTTTCATTTTTTGCATTAATATCCATTTATTTATTAAGTGTATGGTTTTAATTTATTATTCTTTTTCGACTATTTAATCCAAACTTGTTAATGATGTACAGTTATTCATATAGAATAAAAATACTACGTAAAAATATCAATATATTCAAGGATATATAAATTTAAAATTATAGGAAGTTAATAGCCTAAGATATTTTACAACGGAATATTTCTAATAAAAGTATATGTGTATTTGTCAATAAAATAGAGTATTTTATATTAACTGAATATAATTAAAGTGATAAAGTGAAATGTTATTGAATTATAGAAAGACTATTTAAATAAATGTTGATTCGTTATAAAGAATTCCGTTTTTTTTTTAATTTTAATATCAGATGGCGATTTAATTTTATCCAAGTTTAGAAGAATTTGCAACATTAAATAATTATTCTCGTCTACTTAATTTGCAACTAGTAGACAATGTGTAATAAAAAAATAATAATATAATATATTAAATGTACATAAAAAATGCAGTTTCTATTTTAAAAAACGTTTTATAAAAATAAAATAAAAAGTAAAGGAAGTATTTTTATGTATTCTAGGAAATTTTTTCCATTATTACTACGAACACTAATATATAAGCATACATGTTTCATTAAATATTTATCATTATTTTATCACTTTTCATAAAATATAAGGATTGGTCAAAACTTACATATGATAGTAAGATTCCTTTTGATAAAGTTCGTGGCAAAGTATGGTGCTCCAGTTGAAACTTCACATTTGTACTGTCCAGAGCTGTTCAATGTCAAGTGAGTAAGTAGAATGAAATTTTTATTGCTTGCTTTCACCTATAAATACAATATGATAAAATTTACATAATATATTGATTAATTTATTAAGCCGAATAAATTCATAAAAAAATATTCAAAATTTTTCATTATTAAAAATAACTCTAATTATCAAATTATAATTTGTAATAACTTAATTGTATATTACAAATATGCGATATGATTTATTATCGGTCATTTTTATTTAAGGAAAAACAATACAATTCATTCACATATTATATTTATTCAATTAAATCATTGTTTTATTTATAAAATTTTATTCAACATATATTATTAAGTTTGAAGCAGTTATCAATATATTTTTTATAAAAGCGAATTTCATCTTTCGGTTACCAATATTCATTATATCAGTGTCCTACTGATATTAAATTCAACAAAAAAAGATAAAGATCAAGTTTTTTTTACGAAAGTCGTAAGTGAAAGAAAATCAAGTGAACCAATTTTCCGAATAAAAATCTAATGAAATCAGTAGTTCTTATGATTATATTAAATCCTTTGAATATTTTCATCTGATATATTATTTTGCAGTCCCATAAGGAAGATCTTCTACTTGTGAAAGCATCATCCACATTATCTCATACTCCGAATTCGATCCCCTGCTCCTTAAATACATATTTGGAATGGTATGAATTTTTCAAAAATGCATTTAGCACATCAAATGTAACTGTACGTTACTATTTTTCTACACTTATATTGTTTATAGATCTGTTTTCAATAGTTAAAGTTTTAATAGTTTGATTTTTAAATTGATATATTATAATTATAATGTTTATATGATTATATTATAATGTTTATTATAATGTTTAGTAAATTATGGGTGTATTACGTGGATGTATAAATAATATAATATTATATATTACTATTATAAAATAATATAATAAAATAATTCAAAACTAAATAGAGGATAAAACATTTATAAGGCACAATAGAATAATATAAAAGCTACATACTTAAAATTCTGAGCTAATCGAAAATTTTCTATTTTTTAAAATTTATATATATTATATAATTAGCTTAAAATTATTTAACGGTTAGAAATATAAATTAGATATATTTAATAATTTCATAATTAATGTATATAGATTTTTTATGAACGTTGCGTAATAATAATATACGAATAGTTTAGTTCGTTATTAAAATATTCTTCATATTTTTATCTTTTATTACATACATACATACATATATATATATATATATATATATATATATATAACATGAATTAAAAAGACTTATAATATATAATATGACGAATCTAAAATTTTATAATTGTAGACGAGAAATTAGTTTTCAATTTTTAAATTTGTAAATAAGGTGCTAAATTTTTTTAAGAAATTTAAAATTTTATCTTTTAGAGAAACAATAATTATTCACTACATTTTTAATAATATATTTATATATTTATTAATAGTCACAATTACTATAAGAAATTTTATAAAGTATATTTTCTCGTTTTCATGAAAATGTTTAACAAAACGGAATTCTTCTTTAATTTTCAATTATTATTCTTTTATACCTTCTATATTTTCAAATGATCCTTTATACTTCCAACTAAAACTATAGTACTTTGTTATTTGTTAATGAATATAGTAAAAATAAAAAACGAGAAGTTTATCAATAAAACATAACCGCATGTATAAATACATTAAATTGGTTGTTGATTTTTATAATTATAATGTCCTTTTTAAAACGTACTTTTTCTTAACCAGGTGTTCTTAACCATTTACATAAATTATAAATAATTAAAATTTCTTTAAGAGAATGATAATTGGATTATCATTATAATAAAATAATTAATTCAAGTGTGACGTAGGAAAAAAAATGTGGTTGAAATTCTCCCAGTATTTAAAAAAAAAACTTTTTTATATATTTTATCATATAATATTTATAATAAATTTATATTTATAATACGTAATAAATTAATAATAAGAAATTACATATTTAATATAAAATTAAATTGTTAGGTAAAAATTAACAGCTATTTCATATATTTAAAACTAATTTTTTAAATTGTTTTAAAATTAATTGATTGGAAATTAAATTTATACTCCGTATAGAAACATGTCTTCAACAATTTTTAAGCAAATACAATTTTTTACATATACATTAACTTTAATTTAGTTTAAATGGCATTAATTTTTTACTTTACAATAATTTTTTATTAATATATTTAAATATTAGTAACTGTTGCAACTAATAATTTCATTGAAGGTAAACTATATATACTTTATTTAAATCAATATGATGAAATTTGAGAAAGCAATATTAATATTCTAATGATCTAAAGTTCATTCTAACTTCACTTTACAATTTATCAGTGAAATATTTAAAAGTATCTTTTGTATAGTTTCCCGATAATAAAATAAAATTGAGTTTTTATGTTGAATATATCTTAACATTCAATTACAGAGCATATATTGGTAAACACAAACGTGGTAATCTTGGTACGTCCTGGATCTGTAATTGTTTCACTAGAAAAGAAATTCGTTTAGTAAAAATTAACTACTGTTATTATCTTTGCTCTGCAAGTTGCTGTCGGATAGCTAATTACATTCATGCAATAATGTAAACAAGGAAATATAAAAGTAGAAATAGATGAGAATTGTATCGTTCTTTCCTTTTTCGACGGGAATATATTTTTGAGAGTTTGATTACTTTTGAATTCGGCAGAGGCTTTGTTCGGTTTGCTAATCAATTGTGGACAACTTGTTGTTCATGGATTGTTAAATTGGCTTTCTCTTGTATAATTTTTTATTTTCTAAGTTGAAAAATATATGATCACTTATCAAATATATTAAAACACATATTTCACGAATAGTATTTGGCCTGTGTTTGGAATTGGAGCATTTTCCAAGACCTTTCGCTCTTGGAAAGGTCTTTTCATAAGTCATAGCACTTGAATTTTGTAAACAAGTGATTCAAAGAATTCTGGAATATTCTAAAGCATTACTCTCGAATATCCTGCAATGTTTATCTGGCCTCCGCATATCAACACCTTGCATTGTAGCCAGCAAAGTAGGCTGCCCCGTGGTTATTTAAAGGAAGCACACCACGAGACGTAGCTCATAGTTATTCAGCTAGTCAGGAGTTTATTAATCATCCACGCTAGTCAGTCACGTTGTTTAACCAGAGTCTATAGCCATAACTACTCCACTCGGTTACGCTGCCTCAGTGAAGCCATTACACAAGGAACACACGTTCAATTTTCGAGTACACATCAGTTAACAAGCAGTCGAGGATGCTGACTGCTTACTTATACAATAAAATAATCGACTACAAGAAGCATGGCACCGAAGTATTCCTCATCATGAAGGAATGTCTCAAGTAACGATATCACACGATCAGGTAAAAGCAACTGTTCGCTGTGAGTGACAATAGCGTTTCACTCGGCACACGTCCTTTCAAGGAGTGTACAAAATTCACTGCTAATCCTTACAATGAATATTGCTAATTGGAAGTCATCAGAAAACCCATGTAGCTTTAGGTGTGAGGTGCCCTTTAAGTTTAGCCAACGTGGTATTGAAATGTTGGTCAAGTTGGTGAGATCTCTTCTATCATCAGCCATCGTGCAGAAAGCTGCAATTACAGTGTCTTGTCCCATTGGATCTTGTGCAGCCATAGCTCCTGCATGAATATTTTTCTTGATCACGACAAGTGACATAAAACTTAATGGGCCAAATATCTGAGCCACTTCAGATAAGACAAGGTATTTCGTAAAGTTTCATCTTGAACCGACGTCTTTCATGTCGTGAACCTAAACGTGTCTTGTCGAGTAGACCACCGTAATCCAAGAATTTTCGTAGAACAATCATCGAACGTAATCGAGGTGGTCAGATTATGATTCGCATTGATTGCGGTGATAACATATTGATGAGTTGCATACCATTTTACCAATAGAAAGCCGCCTGCCATGTAGAGATTCCGTAATTGGAGTACGATTTTTATTAGTTTCTGTGGAGTGTCTGCACTTCCGAAACTGTCGCCGGCACATCTTCTATGAGTGGTCTCACGAGGGAACCTGCTTCTCCCGCCCATTATTAATTGGAGCATTGTTTTCACTGCTAGAAATGGGGCAGTCTTTGTTCCGTCAGTGACTGTTGTTAATTGATAAGGTATTTCTGCCTGTTGATCGTCTTTCCACAGGATTCTTTGAAGATCCCAACCATCTTTGTGGATTCTTATCTACCTTACGTTTTTGTGATATCGGTGGTGAACAGATGTGTTGTCTTCTGATTCAAATTGGGTCGAGTGTGTATATGTTATTGACAGAACTGATGTTGATGTGCTAGAGTCATTAAAAACCACTCTTAGATTGGTTGTAGTGATCAGGTTTGAGCACACCATGGTGTGGCAGATAGTATTAAATTTTATGAGTAGACACGGGAAAAGCTTTGGCCATGTGATTGAGATCTTCATATTCCATCATGAAGTGCTGATATTATCGTTGATATTCATTATCCCTCGAGAATTTTCTTAGTAGGCTCTGTAAGCAGTGATCAATAATGTTGAGAGTGTTATCGAGACGATTCAGAGGAGTCCGAGCGATATCCCTCCCGGTAGAACCACAAATATTTAAACGACTTAGAATTAATTTATAAAATTTTGAAACAAAAACCTAAAAAATGAAAAATTAATGATTGTATATACTGTATTCTTAATGATAGACGTATACAATTATGAATAATTCATTAAAAATAAATAAAAATCCAAGATAAAGCCTTTAATAAATTCAAGTTCAGTATGGTTTTCGTACATACATCTTTATTCGGAATTATAAATGCAGATAAGGTATGCAGAAAGTAGATTAACCAAAAGTTATAAAGATTAAAAAGAGGGTCGATAATTCCTTTAAACAGACGTTCGAATACCGATGACCGATATCGGTAAGCTTTGCTTTCCTGGAAAATCTTAAGTCTATGATTACATTGGGAAGGAATATATTTTCCTGGGTATTTTTTATTGCGACGTTTAGTCTTTTGTGTTATATACATTTTTAAACTCGATGAATTTTTTTCGTTATACATTATTTTGGATCTTTTTGGATACCAATAGATCTATGCATTTCTACGTCTTATTTGTATAATATCCTTTCAATAGAAACGATTTTTTATATAAATTGTTACGAAAATCTTCAAAAATTACTAATATTCATATTATTATAAAATATTTATTTATAATTAATATTATAAACAATAGTTTTAATTGTATTTATCATATCTCGAGAAGCTTTACTTACAAAAAAACTTAACGTAATTAACATTTTTTACATGTAGGCGAATTTTCTTGTAATTAATATTTTTGATATTGCAGGTACTACTAGATTATTAAATACTATTATTATTATATGTATAACAATAATAGTGATAATTTATAAATTACATTTATCTTACATAAATAATGTATTATGCATAAATAGTTGATATGAATATTATAAGAGATTTCACGATTAAGTATCAATAAATTGCAATTAAATTGCGAAAAAAAACATTGTTACGAAATTTTATATCCTATATATTCATAAACAAGAACTTGTATCTAAAAACTAAAATTTGTTTTTATGATTTTATATAAATATTTTTGCATATCCAGGTACATTAAAATTAAATTATCTTAATTTTTTCAGGAATATGATAAACCAAAAATACACAATAAACGTTATGCTCTCTCTTATTCGATCATAAATGAATGTTTCTTAAGTCTTCAAGAGTTTAGAAAATCGAATCTTATTTATCGACATTAGTACTAGAAATTTGTTTCTGCATCTTACTTGGTTACCTATACAGTTGAGAGAATTATTGAAATTTATATTTTTCAAAACGCATTACTTTTAGAATGGTGAGATAAAGAGGTTGCATACAATTTATATTCTACTCTACTGAAATTATAAGAGCTACAATATTTGTTAGGTAAGAAGTTGTTTGTATATATTTTAGAAAACATCTATTCAATTGCAGCTGAATTGAGCCGATCCACAATTGGTAACGATGTTAAATAGTTAAACATAGTTCACTATGGTCGGTCACTGCGGTCGGGTCACGGCAAGATGTTAGCCGCAAGCGCAGTTGAGCGAGGGTGGTTCGGCAAGAGATGATTAGCAAGTGAGGGAGACGCGTCGCGTGCTTGCCTTATATATCCACGCGGCGGCTCACTTAGCTGGCAACAAAGCATCCTCGTTGTTGCACTGAATGTATGAGTTGTACACGAGGCGTAGAAAGAAAAATCTAGAATGTTCGAGAATTCGACGAAAGAAAAATTAGGGCGTAATACCGATAGAAAACTTCCGGACGATGTTATTACCCGAAGACCATATAAACATTATGGGCCACTTGAAACCAAAACATAACAAATAGACGAAAAATTCTCGTCCAAGTGTTTACAGTAATCTGAGATCTAAAAGGCCGGCGATACCGATAATCGGCGGTATTGAAAACTGGCTTCAATCTTGAACAGTAACGATTATCCTCGCATTTATAAGGAGAAACTTGAAAAACTTAAAAAAAACTTTTATGTATAACAATTTCATTAATTACAATTTGCCAACAGATTTATGTTGTAACGTTTTGACATCTTGATTGAAGTCTTTGAGCAGACTATAATTGTCGAAAAAAGTTTTGGCATGAACTAAAAAGAAGGTTATTTTATTTTATAGAACCCATATAAATATCTTTGTAAAAAAAATCGATGGTACAACCTATATGAATAGTGTTGTTTCCACTTTCATTATGCAATATTGAGACTATAGAAAAATTACTTTTGTTAAAATGTATAATTTATTTTTAAAAACACTACTATAGAGTAGCTTTTGTTCATTTGTAGAAAGTTATTAAATAATAACACATAAAAGCATGCTTTTGAATGAAATTCTGAAATATAAAAATTGAAATGATTATTGGTCAAATTTTTATGTTATTAGTTTTATATGACACGTGATTGATTCCAATAACTTTTAGATATTCTATAGACATTTTAATAGAATATGGAATAACAATCATAAATAAAATACCATAATAATTTTTAAGTATTTTCACTTACATCGATAGTCACTCCATTCTGTGGGTGAATCTTGATTCGATCATTGGGCTCATTTTCAGGATTGTAGCTGAAGAACTCGTACTCGTCTTTGTACCATTTCACAGAGTAAAGGGAATTATTGCTTAAAAGTTTCCAAGTGCATTCTAAGCTTGTAGATTTCCCAAGCTCAGCTTCTTTTGGTATTTTTACGTTCACTCTTATGTCACCTTGAAGTAAAATTATTATGTAATTTAATTCACTTATTTATAAGAGAAACATTAATATACATACATCAAAGAATCGTATTTTTTAGAGTATTTTTTATTCTATCTCAAATCGAGGGCATATTTTTATTATATTTTTTATTTTTATTTTAGATATATAGCATTACATCAGTATTATTTGATAAATTCTATATAGAAATATTTTATCAAATTATATATATTAACAATTTTGTTTTTCTTTTATTTAAACATTCAAAAATCTTACGGAAACTTTACATAAATCAATATCACATAAAATTTTTTTATATAAATATACAATTATTATAATGTTATATAGCAATACATCAAAATAATAGATTTTAAATTTTTGATAATGTTTATTTAAATGCCACTATAATTCGCCAAAGTACCATTAGAATATTCTATCAATTAACTTGCCTGCACTAACTATTAGTCAAAAACAACGTATGCAAATGTGGAATATAAATATGTAAGAACATTCTATATGCAGGAAAATATTGTATGCACATTCGAATGTATAATTTATCAGTATCTATATTAATCAAATTAAAAGATGTTAACTTAAAGATAATGAAAAATTAAAATGAACATATTATAATTAAAATCTTAACTAAGCTTTAATTGTAAATTAATATAATAATACTTAACGATTGTAATAATATTCAATAATTCATATAGAAATGTAAATTGCGTTATATATAAAATGCGTTTTATACAATTTAATGTGTTAATTAAAATTTTTATAATTTAATAAATCAAAAAATATCAATAGATTAGAAATCAAAATGAATAACAATGTTAAACGATTTAGCAAAACTGCTTAAATTTCTATTTATTTAAATTCCTATAGAACTGCTTAAATTACTCTAATTTAGACTTCTTATATGTCAAAGAAATCCAAGAGTATA
Organism: Ceratosolen solmsi marchali; assembly: GCF_000503995.2. Lineage (NCBI taxonomy): Eukaryota > Metazoa > Arthropoda > Insecta > Hymenoptera > Agaonidae > Ceratosolen > Ceratosolen solmsi. The sequence continues at coordinate 21,933,952 of NW_011948412.1, read as the reverse complement.
TTCTAAAAAATAGATAAATCAAAAAAATATTCATAACACTATAAAAATGATAATACTTGTCATTTAGTATGGTATGAAAATTCGGTTTTATTCATCATTATTGCTTTCTATTTATATACTGTACTATGGTATATATGCCAGCAATGATCCACGCGAGCCCGATTCCTTATTATTTAAAATGTTGTATCGTTCGTCCGACTTTGATCTTCTCGTGGAAACCGCGATTGCGCATCAAAGAAGTAAATTTGCAGTCAGTATAACATGTGGTATTAACACTTTTTAAATAGTAAATGTTTATATTTATAATAGGAATATCATCGGACTAATGTAGCTTTAAATTTTTAATATATGGAAAAAGCATTTTCTAGTATTTTCGATGAAACGGCAAAGAATATTAATTATGTAACAGCTGCGCATGCTATAAAATTATACCTCTACCTTCAAATTAATCATTATGTTATTATTACAATAATATAAAATGTTTAGTTGACATGACAACAATTTGTATACATGTTTTTTATTCTTCTTCTTAGAATGTTAATTTAAAATATTTGATAATGAATTATTTATTTTGAACTCATTATATCATTATTAAAAAGGTTTTGGTATAATCATTAAAATATCTGATTTATAATATTACAGTACAAAATATCATTAGAAGCGAAGTTTATATTTAATAATTAAAATACAGTAAAAATATGAATAGAAATGAACATGAATTGAATGAAAAATGAACGAATTACTTAAAATATTTTATATTTTTTGAGAGGTATTATAACTGAAATATTGAAGTTTATTTTCATCATTAATTTCCGATCACATTAGATTATTAGAAATGTTACTTGAAAGTTTATTTGATATAATTTCTCATAAGACATTTATTACTTAGGAGTCGATATGATTAAAAAATTTATAAGAAAATGAATTTATAATATTTATAATTTGCATAAATTCTTTCGAATTAAATGTAAATTAATTGAATAAAAAATTAAATTTTATATAGATGTAAAACTTACATAAATCTAAATAGAAAACTTTTCATACATCTTTTATTTAAAGGCTATATTTTTACATTTTTGTTTTTGTTCGAGATTGCGAGAACAGTTTTATTGCCACAATTTCCCACGGTCATTGGACACTCGAGAAGGTCTATACATCTGGAAAACACCCGTGAAAAGTTAGCTTATTTATTCTCGCTCTATTATATATTCTCCAAGAAGACGTAGATTCTGAAAGAGTATCGTAAACTATCAAGTACAAACATTTCCTAAATTTCACTGCAATCCAAAACCCTGCACGTGCGACTACAAGCAATAGACGTACGTGCGCACTCGGCATCTTAAGACAATGCTTACATTGTTCTCAACTACGCCGAATCTTGTTGATCGCGCTAGCGAATCCTAAGTCCCAGAGAAGAAGAATAGAGGAAATAGAGGAAATATAAAATAACTGCTGTTTGATCAATTTAAACTGCAGATTTAAACTACAAAATTAAATCAAATTGCAAACGAAATCGTCCAGATATATATAAATAATAGATGTGTATTAATTATTAATATTTAGTCTTAAGTAAATATTTTCATTCATATATCTGTACATATATCACACAAGAAACTACCGATCTGAATGTCTCATCTGTAGTTTTTGTTTTATAATTATAAAATCACTAATTATATATCTGAGTTCAATAGTTCTTGTGAATTTACCCTTCATTGACATTGTGCATATTATTATTCATCTTCCGCTTTTTGCTCAAGATTTGTTATGTGACTCAACATTGATATACCACAAGAGCAAATTTCAGTTCGTATGGCTTGCCGCTTCCGCTGTTCTTTTTATGAAAGCCATTTTTTAAGGATGCCTTTTTTTTACAAAAGAAACGAATAAAATAAAAACAAAAACAATTTTCAGTTGAGGTCAAATTTTTTCGAGGCCAAATTATATTGATTACATTTACTACGAATATAAGCGTATTATCTTGACAACTACTTCCACGATTTATGCAGTTAGCGATGGTGTCTAAATTACCAGAATTTCGACAGAATTAAGTGACATACAATATCAAAGCTTCGCGTTATTCATTCAATGCGTATACAATTTATGACTATTATGTTATTAGTCCTTCTGGTGTAAATTAAGTTCATTATTAATTCGCAGGATACTTGATCCAACCTGTTATGTTATTGTTTTAAAATAATTTAATATACCTGAATAATGTTTCCTATATATAATATATAAATTGTTACGACTCGTACGTCAAATGCTATTAAAAGTATAATATTAAAAATCATATATTGTTAATGAATCAAATTATAATTTCTTTATATTAATTTAATTAAAAAATTGGTAGATATTATACATTTTGATGAATTTTTTTTAATAATTTAATAAAATATTTTTTAGTTAAAAAGAGATAATCAATAAAGTTTAATAATTAAAAAATATTATTAAAGGCAAAAAAATATATTAAATAAAGACTTTCAATACGTAAAACTTAAAAATAAAAATCTTATTAAAATATTACCAGTAACAATATTAATATATATTCGAATTGCTAATAATAAAACTCGTAATAAATTTCTAATTGTTCTACATTCTAATTGTTTTTAAAATAACTATAATATTCACTTAATGAATACTTAAAATGATACTTCATATTTAAAAAAAATTCCTCGATTTCATTCAAAATATTGTTTTATTTATTATTTTATTTTATTTATTATTATATTACGTTTATAATTACTAGATATTATATTTTCTATTTCGCAATACATAGAAAGTACTTTAACTATATACTTTGCGTGATTCTATACAATCTCATGATAGTTGACCATGGAATGTTCGCATTATTAAAATTGTTAAATAATTTCATCTAATCAAAAAATAATTTATAAAATAGTTTTTTATTCATTATTATTCTAATGTAAAATCTAATTAAAAATTTTTATTATAAAATTTTTATTTTATTAAAATTTATTTTAATAAATAAGACAAAATTGAATAAATGATATAATAATTAATGATACTCTTTTTACATTAATAAATAACAAAATATACTTATCATCAACATAAATTAAAATAGTGTGATTATCCAGATTATTATTCAATATAATTAATTTCATATTTATTCTACTTGATAAGATTACAACAATTTTGAATTTCGGTAATAATCTTTGCCAGAAAACGTTTCATTTACAATGAATATCTATGTTAATAATGTGAATAAATACATGCATAAAACAACAGTTATTTGTAAAGTGAATAAGTCAATAAACTCGATAAACGTCATAAGGATCAACTGATTAGAGTGAAAATGTTTCCTATCATTAATTTTGATTTTCAGTACATTATAAAATAAATTGTTATTCTGTTTCGTTAATGACCTCTGTTGTTTCATATTTCTTTCAGCTCGTGCCAGGGAAGTTACACTTTCGGACAGTTGGCAAGTTTATGTTTTATCGCAAAATTCTCCTAACAATTTATATTTCATTGTTAATTTTCTAATACAAAAATCAGTTAATACATTTTTCTTAAATAATGAATTAATTTTTTTAATGCAATTTATGATGCACCAATTTTAAATATCTTGTAAATGTATTATACACAATGATTACGGATATTATTATGCTAATGAGTGGGTTATCTATATTAATATGGAATCAATATTTGTTCGATAATTTCTTTTTTCTAAACATTTTTATTCGATATTATAAACTTATTTATAGGGCGCATTTTCTTGAAACGTTTAAGCACAAAATACTTTTTATAGTATTATAAAAGTATTATATTATAAATTTTTGAATAAAATAATGTAAATTTACATCATTTATTGTAGAAATCAATGGATAAAAATGCTTAATGGAGCTTTAACTTTGAATACGCACGGTAATTGCATTTGTGATTATTGCAAGCACAAATGACTGGTCAATTGAAGGCGGACATTTATATTTCAGAAACGGCTAGATATTATAATTAAAATGAATAAATTTAGGTGGGAAAGCAAAGTGAAAATACTAAATGCGGAAAAATAAGATAAACAAAACCATTGGCATATTGGAATTCACAGAGGTAAAAGAGACTTAAGGGAATCTAGACTATTAAAACAATATAAATCATGCTAATTGTATTATTCACGAACTATTTCACAAATATGAATTTGATCACATTTTTGTAATGGGTGACATGCATGATTATGAGTTGATAAAGGGGATGAGGTTGTACAGCTTCTTGTCACGAGTGGATCAAGATAAATATCTTCGTTCACACGGTAATTTATAGAATTCCACATATCTAGTAAATTCGTGTTCGAAAGTTGGTCAAATTATTCAAACAGTATCTAAAAGAATAATTTGTCTTAATTTCTTATTCGTTGATAACATAGCTAAAATAATAGTTAAATCCTTTTTATTTATAAGATAAATAAAGTTTTTTAATCCATTATTTTGTGATGAAGGAGCAAAGAAATACTAAAATGTAACTGTCCTTTAAATATTATTTTTTAATTTACTGATCATTTATATCTACTATAGCTATAAAACTACATATTTTATAATATGTAAAATATATTTTATTTAAACAAATTTTGAAAATTTATCAGAATTATTCATTTAAATTGGCCATTAGCTTTCAAAGATATAAAATTCCTATCTTCGCTTATATTATGAAGATCATCGTCAAACATCTAAAATAAGAATTAATCTTTTTTAATACAGTACGGAAAAAATATAAAACTTATAATTTATCAAATTTCTGGATCGCCAATTACACTAATATTATAAAGTTTAATATAATCTTCTTAAGTTTTAAGCAATACTAACATAATAACAATTACAGTTTTAAACAATAATAACATCTGTATATTAAATCTAAAAATAGTCCGATATACGAAATATACATTTAATGAATTAATTTTGCATCTAAAATCATAGTAAAGAATAAAGAAACAAATCAACCACCTGAAATACAGAAAGACGCCGAGGATTTTTTTTATCCCGTATCATTATTACGTGGATACGGGTGCTCGAAACTTCGACAGTTTTTCCTTTCCGACATTCGCTATCTACATCCAGCGTCTATATAAATCACGACTCACATATAAGCCAAAGGCAAACTTTAATTTCCAAAAGCCTTCCGTTGAAGATTAGCCAAATCAATTGCAGTCTATCCAGACCAAAATAAAAGTTATATATATATATATATATATGTAAATTTTTTTATATTATTTTATATTTTTATTTTTTTTATATTAATTTAAATTTTAATATATAAATTTATTTATTAAAGTAATGTATACAATAAGAATCAGATCAAATTCGACATTATAATCTTTACTAAATAAGATCAGTATATTCAAATATACAGAGGTATAAAATCAATTTTTATTTTTAAAATAGAAGCAATTGAAAAATTTCTGAAAAATCAGCTTAAAATGTGCTTTATAGCGCCATTTATTTTGCATGTATATTAAAGCATCAATTACAATCCTTTTACCTTTGTTCGATTTTAAGGGTTTAGTTTATGGCTCGAACTACCAATTCAATAGTTCAGTGGATTAGTCTCTCGGCAGGATAACTTCAAACGAAATAATAAGTGATAAGGCTGAAAAATATTATGTATTTAGTAAAAACAATGTTTATTATTTGTAAATGATTATAATAATATTGCACTTTGATGTAGAGAGAAATAATTCTATTTAAGTAGTGAGGGTGTATTCTTGTATTCTTGAATAATTGTAGATTCTATGGATATTACTGTCTTGAAGTTGAGGTAATGCTGATGCTGCAAATGTCAGCTGGTATAGTCAATCAATCATGCTTGTGAGGTAGCATGAGAAGGTGGTAGTTGAACCAAGTATGTTTGAAGTATGAATAACTATACTTGATATGGTGTAAGATGTTTGATGGAATATATTACGTAATCAATTGTGTCTTTAATTATTTAAGGGGAGCTGTAGAAGAGCTAGTCACACGTAAGAGTGATTAATGGTAAGATGTCTAACTCTTGAAGGATGTAATAATCTGTATTTATAGTCTATTACTCGATCTATTGTTGTTCTTTGTGACAATGTGCTTAAAGCATGGTGACTCTTGCGTCAGCTGTTGATGGCCTGTACGATTCCGAAGTGCTCTTCGGAAAAGCGTAAGTGCGCCCTATGTCTGCCAGAAGTCCTGAATGGTTCCGGAGTGTTC
>NW_011948412.1:21883110-21927686 GCF_000503995.2 Ceratosolen solmsi marchali | reverse complement strand
GAAGAGCGTAAGTTTGCCCGATCGACTCTTATGGACCTGTACGGTTTCGAAGTGTTCTTCCAAATAGCGTAGGTGTGCCCGACTTGTGTGCGAGGTGGGACTAACTAATTTATTTATATGTAAAAAGATGTACCTTGTAAACTGTAGGCAAGGTGTATTACTGCTGCGTAGTCGATGTCCCCTTTGATCACTATTCCATTGGCTTCACTGTAATCACTATCTAATTTGCCGATTTCTTGTTCTTATGCACACGTGTATTATTAACTTTAATCCTGAGCATAAGGCCACGTATTGTCTTCATAGTATACTGAAACACTGAGCGGCAATTGCACTTGAGTGAGCGCGGAGTGAGATTACAATGAGCCTTTTGAATACGCGCACGAACCGAAGGCTTGATCGTTCCATGGCGGTCCTGCTAAGGGCAAATCGAGACTTGTGTGCCATGGCTTCTACTGGTAGATGATTGAATCGATTCACTATGGTCGGTCACTGTGGTCGCGTCACGGCAAGATGTTAGCCGCAAGCGCAGTTCAGCGAGAGGGATTTTCAGCAAGAGATATCTTCAGCAAGAGAGCGAGGCGCGCCGCGTGCGTCCCTTATATAGCCACGCGGCCGCTCACTTAGCTGGCAACAAGGCATCGTCGTTGTTGCACTAATTCTTACACGAGGTGTCGAAGGAAAAATCTAGAACCTTCGAGAATGTTCGACGAGAGAAAAGTAGCAGTAATACCCTTTGGTGATCTTATAGTATATTATATTTCGGATCGTAAACTTGCTCGGACTTGTCGAGTTTTGTTTGTAAACATTCGCCGTGCTGTACGCCGGGCAGCGCGTATGAACTTTCTTTAGTTTGAAATTCATGGGACTGCATCAATCCCGAACAACCTTAATGTACCATTATCCTTAGTATGCCTAGCTGGCTTAAGCGATCTGTATTTGCCTTAAGATACAATTGAGTTCGAGTACGTGTGAAGTTCCATAGAATGCGAGTCTTTGGGTACCACTGAAATAAACAGAGCTTTTTAATCGGAGTTTCATAAATTCTCAATTTTGACAAATAATGGAATTTTTTTCGTATGAGCTACAATGAAGTATAAAGATAAGTTTAGAAAGGCAAGGAAATATTGCACAAGTTCGGTATTGTAGCATCTTGATTTTTGCGAGTATTTTGTCGATTGTCTTTGATAAAGCATATATTATTTACAAGTCATTTTGACAAAGCATTGTTGAGGAACGGGAATACAGTTATTAGTTTGTATTCTTTATTCGAGATGTAGTAAATATATATACCATGAACATAGTTTTACCCTGTCTTTTCAATTTTATTACTTGAATTTAAGACTTGCATACTAGATTATTGGAGTAAAAAATAATGATTTTAAATATTTGCGTTGCTAGTTATCTTTAGTTACTTTTTTGTATTTATTACATTGCAGTGTCATTGAGTATTAAATGCTCAAATATTTTTTTATTGTAAAACTAATTATTTTGCTCTAAATATTGACTTTACGCTATTTTGACCATTTACGCTTCAATGATTCAACAAAAAGATACAAAAAGATTTCCATATTTCTGCATTTATTAAACCGAACTTTATCTACGTATAATGTATCCATATATCATATTAATATTTGCACTCATAGCAATAATGAGTACCGAAGAATATGACCAGAAAAATGACAGAATTTCATTATAACTTTATGTAGATATAATAAAAATATATTACATCTGTTTTTGTCTATATGATATTTTTAATTATGAATTACAAAAATTACATTAACATATTTAATTAAAGTAAAATACTTGAATGTTACATGTACAATATAACATTATACAAATTGTATTTATTATTTTTCAATACTGATAGGAAAATCAGCATTTGACTACCAAAAAATCAGAATGCATAATGCAATAGATTTCAATAACTTTGTATCAAACAAAAATACAAAGAGAACCATAAGCTCCACTATGTCGAAACTATATTATATAGACTATATTAATATATATTAACTCTCAACAGTCGGCATTCACTCTGTCCATTCTATATTCCTATAATCTGATATATGTGAATATTCAAATAGTAAATACATGATTGAAAATTTTTTCGTTAGGAAATATAGTCTAAAATGTTTTTGTCGGATGATTTTATCTCTTTTAGATATATTGTACATATTATGTTTTTTTTATACATATTTTGATATAAAATAAAAAAAATTTGAACTTGATATTAAATATTCTTAGAATTTTGTAGTTAATAGCGTCATGTTTATTATACGTAATAATATATACGTCTTTATATTGAAATTGACAGTTATCCTTCCGAGGTGGCTCGAGTAAGTAAGTGCGCTTCGACGCGTGCTTGCTTTAAATATCCCAGAAGTAAGTTCTAAATGTGATATGAAAGAAAAGATAGAATAGTGCAGTGCTGATAATGATATCAAGACAATGTTTTAAAAAAACTGTCAGAGGATGATAAAATCAACAAGAAAAAGATGCCTTCTTTACTCTTGGTTCTTTCTTGTCCCAGTAGTCTTCACTTCCTACGGTTGTCCTATGGATAACATTGATCATGGATATTCATACAGAATTGATAGTTGAAAAAAGAAACCATGGCGATTGGGTCATTTTTCACGGCATGATATTCGTCAATAAATTTTTTATTTGACATTATATAGTATTATATTTATATTATATTATATTATATATATATTTGGAATATAATTAATTTCTATATTTATCAGAGTAATATTCTCTCTATAACGGCTATTATTATTGTTTTCGTTTTTTTAAGGAGAAGATATTTTATAATATTAAAAGCTTTTAATCATTTCATTTTACTATTACAATATACATTGTATTGTAAATAATTAATAATGTAATTTAGACTCTTTTAAGTAAAACAAAAAATTTATATGTAGATTTTTTCTTTTTTTATATACAAACAATTAATAAATAGATATAAAAAATTAAGTATTAATACAATGGATAATTGTAATGGATAATGAAAAATGGATAATTAATATATAATTAAAAATTTTACTTTATTTACTATATAATTACTGTACTAACATTACTTTTTTATCTTTAAAAGTATCTTATAAACTAAAAGTATGTATTAAAATTAACATTAGAAATATCAAATAATATTTAAATTCTTAATATTATTTTTACGAAGTGTACTGATTTAATAAGCAAGGCTTAATGTGTTACTTCATTCTATACAAATTCAGTATTTATCTGATTTTTTTTAGAAGAAAAATAATATATTGTTCTTCAAACATTTATAAAATATATTATTATTTAGATGTAATCCCAAACTATAGTTCCATTTTAACCCCAGATGGGCATGTTTTAATTAGAACCCGCATCACACAAGTCATTTCTGTTAGTTTCAGTTCTGGAGAGTTGACCATTTCATAATTTTCAGATTCCCTGTTTGTTCATAATTGCCTTTATGGTTCAATATAAATAGCATTAATGGTATTTTCTCGTTTGTATGATCGACATTAGAGAATTTTTACGAACTTTTGTTTAAAAGAATTTTTCTCTTACCCGATCACCTATAAATGCACAAACAGACAAATGCACGCACAGATAACTCCTTATACTCAAGTATTAATAATACACGCGAATCATTTTCAGTATTTTTAACCTGTTCGCCCATTTTGGGGATCGGGTATATCAAATATTCACTAGCTATATCAAATGCTATAATTATTCAAAACATCGATCTCAAGATTAGAAATAATTATATACACTGGGTAAGTAATTCTAACTACCGTTATAACTTAAATTTTTCTATTTTTATAATTTTTTTTCAAAATCTGCTTTATAGTATATCATGTACATTTTTGTAGAAGATTTTTGTTTTTTAATATTTAAATGAAAAATCTTGAATCAATGAAACTCGTTTATTTATATTTAAGATTATGAATTTTTCATGATTTTAAATATTTTAAAGAAATTTTAAAAGAATATGAAAAATGATTATAAAATTAAGATAAATTATATTTTTTGATTAATAAATATTATACTATATATATTATAAATATTATAAATATATATAAATATTAAAAATATTATGTGTATATTTATATATATGTATATATATGTATATATTTAATTATTTATTTAGATACACTTATAATTCTAATATATCTAATTAATTTATACATTTATCATTTATTTTAAAATATTATTAAACTAATAATATTATCAAAGGTGTTATATGTTGTAAATCATTAAATACAAAATTGTAGTGCTTTTTTGTGTGGGTTGTTTTGTGTGTGTGGGGGGGGGGAGAGGTTAATGCATCAACTCAGAGTAAATACAATTGGTTTTAGTGACCTTTATTTAAGTAGTTGTTACAGTATTGTAGGCGTTTTTTATTGTTGTGAGAATTGTTGAATGTATTGACTAGGCAGCTGATTATTATGTCGAAACATCGTCTGGGAGTGCGAGCTTTGTTAGGTAACAATTCCGGGTCTTATTTTATAGTCATGTGTCGTGTGAGTTGCGCTTGAATTATATTGAGCATTAGTTGGCTCGCGGAGCTTCGACGCTTACGACGATACTCCAATATTATCAAGCGAGCTTCGGCTCGCGACTGATTAGATGCTTGACTCGACGTGGGGGAATTGACTGAGTGATATTCGGCTCGTGCCGGTGGTGGGGATTATTACGAATAGTTGTCGCCCTCTTTTGTGGTTTGATCAGAACCAATTTATTGTGGTGTGATCGGTAATGTCTCGCAGTACTAATTTTAGATTTAGGCAGGAGTCTACTGTCAGAATCGGCGCCCTCTCTTGCGGTCTGTTATGGACTCATGTCAGAGGGCTTTGCTGATACGATAGATGTGGGCTGCGTTCTTTTCGGACAGCGTGATCGGTAAGATCTCGCCCTGCTAACGGGTATTGGCCGGGCTCTATCAATAAATATACAATAGACGTAGACCGGGGTGCGGTCACGAAAAATAAGCAAGGATCTACGACAAGTGTGAATAATATTGATAGCTGGTCAGCAATAATAACAATTAAATAATAATAATAATAATATACCTTGTAGGGATTCCTTCAGACGAGTTCGACTTTTACAGATATTACTGACACTAGTTTCACTTGAGTAATTCAACAAGACTGTTTTTTTCTCCGTTCGTTTCTTCTTAAATACGATTGCGTACATTTAGTGTTATGAATTCTTGGAGGCTTTAGTGAATTCTCTGGAAGCAAGCTTCTTTTGTTGCTATGCGGACAAAGTACTTTCGTAAACTTCCGAACTTGATCTAAGGTGAGGGTTACGAAGTGGGATGCCCTTGGCGGGTGCGAAACTTGACGACGCGTACTGGAATTTATTCGGCACTGTCGTTTTAAGAGTAGTTTCCTCGTGCTTAGTACTTGTCAATGTAATACTCTGAATCTCAATATATATATATATATATATATGTATATAATTATTGTAGTAGATACTACTTACAAAGATTAATCGTTGACTCGTCTAGGACTCTGATAGGCGGATTGTCGTAGCTCCTTTGGAACAAGTAACTACGGTTTCTTGAACTGCGTTAGTGGACATACGGGTTTATGTCGTAGTTCTTCCGGGGCAACAACAGTGTTAATGGACAATCCGAAGAAGTGTAAGTCGTTCCCGAAATAGCGCTAAATGGACTTTCACTAAAACTTAACTGAGTATGAAATGTCTCAAGGGTTTAATATATTTAGAGAGTATTACTAAAAGAGAGATATCAAAAATACTAATAAGCAATAGATATCAAAAAACTGAGAGACACTTCGAAAAGAGTAATATCACGAAAATATTACTAACTGAAAACTATCAAGAGTAAATATCAAGGCAGTTAAATATCACGAGTGATAAGGATTAAGAGAGTTAAGTATCACGACTTAAGTACCAAGAGTAAATGAGTATTGAAATCTGCGCCCCTTAAATACATTTGCTTAACAAGGATTTTTACTTGAATCCCTTCCCTTATTTTCTGTCCAATCAGAGACTCCTCCCTTATAATGCGAGGGCAGCGCCTCTTTTGGCTTCGGAGTTAATTAAGGGCCTAGTCGTCTTTGGGTCTTCATGATGCGCAGATCTCTCATTGCCGCTGCCGCATGCGACAGCATTGCCCCCAAGGGGGGGTTCGCTGACACATCTGGTGACAGCATTGCAACTTGTTGACAGCGGGAAGGGGAAGGAAGGTCCGCTTGCAGTAATGCTTGATGTAGTTGCCGAGCGGAACGAAAATGCAGATGTCAAAACTATAGGTTTTCCCGTGTTTATGGTATTGTTTTTCCAGATGTTTTATGACACTAATGCGTGAGAATTTTGAGCAAGCGAAGTTTGAAATCCAAATACAAATTTTACGATGTTAGTTGCTAGATGTTTTATTGCACTGACAAAAAAAAGGAAAATTGTTTTCGCATTCTCGAACAAAATTCTTATTTTTTATTGGGTGGTTCAACCCTGAACATGCTCTATTTGTAAAATTTTGTGAGTCTTTTAAAATAATATATTTTTTATAATATATGTATGATACATTTTTAAAACTAATATATTTAAATTGTAGTTCTTGTTATCTATTAAAATTTGAGGGAAATAATTTTAAAAAATAATTAAAAATATAATTTTTTCAATATAAAAAGAAGGATTCTTGAGAAGTATGCGAATATTTGAAATGGAATTTAGATTAAACTATTACTGCATTAGTGAAAACCTATTGAATCATTAGTTAATTTATTAATTTATTATTTATTTAGAAAAAAATAAATGCAAAATTGTAACACAAAAAGCTGTTCAATTAACCGCGCGAAAATTTTATTACAACTAATCGCGCAAATTGCATCGTAGCCAATTTTCACTCTTTTTGTTTGTCGTATGATTGCATCCTGCAAATTAGAAAATTCATCTGGGAATAGTAAAAACATTATCCTGATAGATGAGTCGCCATAAATTTTATTAAATGAACTTAAATTTATTTGTAAATGAGGTATAAGACAGAATGAATTATTCATATTTAATGTAAAAGTATATTCTAAACTTTTTCTATATTTACAAGTTAATTGTTAAGCTAACTAAATTGTATACAAAATAAATGCTGATTAGAATTACAAGTTCATTCGTCTGTGAATAGCTTGACATAGTACTAATATAATAATGAGTAATATATATTTTATAAGTATTTTTATTAATTTTATTCTTTCAATGATATAATACATATATAAAACATTTAAAAAATTGACACTGTATCACGTAAAATTAAAGTTATTTGCATGCACAATTTAATTATATATATGATATTTGATTAAGTTTAGACAAAATGTAAATCAATTCAAAATTATTTAAATAGATTAACTATATGAAATTGATTACAATATATCGTAATGTGCGAAATAAAGTAAATGTAACGAAGAAAAACTATCAATTAAAAATATATATATAGAATGCAAATTGTATTCTTAATTTTATAAAATATTATTACTATGTGAAATGTTTAGTATAAAAAATAAGTATTGCATATTTAGTATAAATAATGAATAATAAAATCAGTGTTTTTTATATTATTTTAAATATTTTGCGATGATCTAGTACTACTTGTTACAAATATTAATTAACTTATAATTTGATAGTCCTTTCACTTCTATCTGTTAGCTGAAAAATTTAATGCAATTCTCTGTTTCAATTCGCACAAATTTTAATTATATATTTGCATTACATAAAGATATTGGAAAAATAAATAATGTAACCATTTATATATTCTATGCATTTTTTACATTCTAATTTCAAATATTTTATACGTTGCTAAATATTGCAGGCTGTTACCAATAATACGTTGTAATCATATTATTATTTTAATTTAACAACTAACATATGAATGATTTATGTAAATTTGAATATTTTATTGAACGGCATATAACTCAGTTTGAGAACAAATGAAATATAAATTTAAGAATTTCAATTTATGAATTTTTTAAAAAAATTCATTGCTTTAGCATTGAGATATAATTATATTAATAATACGTGAATAGATCAATATGGAATTTCTATAGGGCTTTTATTTTTATGCAAATTATAATATTTCCATTTTGTTCAGAATTACAGTGATCCGGTGATTGAACGACCAAGATGGTTGTATTCGACCATGTGGGAAAAAGTGTATTTAAGTGGAAGGGGTAATGCTTCAATTCAGTATTGAACACATTTGCTTTTCGTGCTGTTTATTGCGTTTTATTTTACAACTACATAATTATGATTCTACATAGATGATGAGAATCGTTGAGATCTTGCCGTTCCTTGGTGGTTTCCACATGGTGGTAGCATGCACTACATGTCGAGGTAGGAGGTGGTAAATCTCCGGATACTCTTGATGCAGTACGCTTGGTGGTGGGTTACTACACTGATAAGTGAGATGACGTAAGCTCTGGACAGCCCTTAACGTAGTGCTCATGATGTCTTGTGGAGTGGAAGGGAATCGAATTCGTTTGATGGCTCAATGTAGCACTGAGCACCAATCAATAGAGAGTGCGATAGTACTGAGCGAGAGAGTGTGCGATGTCACAGATTGATAGAGATTACCAGCTAACACCTGCAAACCCTGTTCGTTTGGGTTTGCTGCTTTCTGTTAGATACTGAGAGAGTGCCCAGATGGTGATCCGTGCCATGGCGTCCCCACTAAGAGAGAGAGAGAGAGAGAGAGAGAGAGCGATTCGTCGCGTACTTACTTTATATATCCACGTAACAGTTTAATTAGCTGGCAACAATGGACAGATGTTGCTATGCGGAGACTAGATAAACATTGCAGGATATTCGAGAATAAAGCTTAAGAAGTTTGTAAAATTCCGGGAAAGCAAAGCTTCAAAAGGTTGGAGAATTATGAGAAACATAATGTTTACAAAATACTAGAAAGATTATAAATTACAGAAAGTCAAAGGTCTTGGAAAATAACGCACATAAATAAATTATGTATATTAATTTAGTTCTTTATATTTATGTTTGATTTAGTTATTAAACGATAAGTTATTATCAATGATAAAATAGTATAAAATAAATTAAAAGTCTGTTTGAGTAAAATTAGTATTTGGATAAATTACTTAGTGCGACCAAAAATGTTGTATGTGCCAAAATGTTTATCAATTAATTATAACTATTAATTAAAAATGCGAATTAAAATAAATGAAAATATTTCATAATAGAATCATTTTTCCATTTCTTATTTCGAAATTCAAAGTATACAAACTTTCAGACGATTATGATCAACTTCTGCAATAAAAGCTTGAATAACCAAGTAAGAAACAGATGGGAATTAATGCATTACAAATTCGTTTATTTGTAAGATTTGCCAAATAATATTTTAGCTCCTAGTTCCAGTGAAGCGATAGTTTATGTATTTAATTATTTTAACTTTGCACTATCCAGCTTGAGCAAAATAAAATGTTTGTTATTCTGAAAGAGTGCAATCATACAACAGAGAAAAAGGATAGTTCCTGCGACTGAAATTGATATGACGTACTTTTACATTTTTCTATTCAAGTTGCCACTGGCAGTTCCTTAAAAAATATGAAGATAAGAATGACATAGAAAAATCTGACCTTAGCGAAACACATTATTTGCGAATTCACATATTATTTTATATTATTCCATATTATTTTCAATGTCTTTCTTTAGAATAAATTATTTCTTGGATGCAAAAGTTATTGTTTGTGAAGGTAAATTTGATGTTTCCAAAAATTGAAATATTTACAATACGTGACAATAAAATAGAATTGTTAATAGTGTTTTCCGTACTTATTACTTTAAAGATTTTTTTATTTATTTTAAAAGTATTAAATTATAACTTAATTTTGTATAAGTTTTGAAATAAAATTTTTATAAATTTAAGTACTACTCTGATTAATTATTTTAAAGAAGCATTACCATTGACACTCGACAAATAATTTAATATCACAATTAAGAAAACACTTTTGAAGAAGTGAAGATACCTTCAATTTAATTTCTTACGGGACAATAAGTCAGAGACTGTTCGAGATTCCGAGAATCTCTCGAATATTATCATTTCAGGGAAAACCCTAACGACTATCATTTCGCGAAAAAACTCCAAACTGGGAAATCCTCTAACGGTCTTTGGAATCCAGTCCGGAATTGAAGTCCGGAATAACAAGTGGACAATCGCAATCATTATTTCCAGCACCATAATCGCCTCCTTCTTGTCAGCTAATAAAGCTGCTGCGTGGATATGTAAGGTAAGCGCGCCACGAGATAGGCTACTCAGCCATGAGTTAGTCACTCAGGAACACGCTCTGAACTAGCAGAACCGCTGCGCTCTCGTAGTGAGGACGCCAAGAAAGAAAATAAGCTCTCTTAGGGAAGCCATTACAAGGAACACACCTTTCAATTCTCAAGTGCGCAACGGCTGACAACCAGTCAAGAGTGCTGACTGCATTATAAGAAAATGTACGCCTACAAGAAGCATGGCATCGAAGCAGTCCTTATCACGAAGGTATGCCTGTAGTTTTTCTTTCAAGTAACTATTCATCACAGGATTAGGTAACTGTGAGTAAGAATAGCATTTTAGTCGCCCAATCTATTATGAAATGTGCACAATTCTCTGCTAATCTTTACAACATTAGAAAAAGCCACGTTTTTACATTTCAAGGGGCTACTCCTTACCAATCAGTATTCACAATCCATTGCTGATCCTCACAAGATCAACAACAACATCGTCACCATCAACAAGAAACAACTGCATCATTGCGAAGGAACAGAGTTCACACTCACCTATGAGAAATGAATTCAGCCCATCAATAATGTAATTGTTAATAAACCATATGTTAACGAAGTCTGTATTAGTACGAAGTCTCACTGTATATTTCTACAGCCCAACCATTTAACTCCTTCCCAAGCACACGCTAGGGCGGGTGGCGAAATATTATAAAGCTATCGAAACATTTGTAGTTCCAACCAGGAAATCAAATAGTTTTGAACAGAGATGTACGAGTAAAAAAATAGTAAGAGAAAAGTAAGAGAAAATTTTCGATCTTTCATTTCAACCTCTGGCCTCATACAATTACCTTACATAAATTGGAACATATAAGCATACATAACCATAAAACCTCACTTCTGTCCTTGTATTTTTATACTATTTTGAATATTTATTTTGTCCTTTTTTATTGACTATGGAGATGATCATCTAATTAAAGCTTTATATATATATAATAACAATTTTTTGCTTTTTCTCTTTTTTTGTAAATGAGAGTGTATAAATAACAATGACATTTGAAAAAAAAATAAAGATCCATCTAAATTATGATTAAATAATACATAAAATAAAATTCGTAAGAATATTTAATTTAAAAAAATAGAAATCAAATTAAACAGATAATACAGTTTCTACTTGAGCCCAACTTGTGATAATTCTAAATAATATAAAAATGATGTATTTCTTACAAATGTAGTTGCAAGTACATTGAAAGTATCTTATGTTATGCTATACTACCGCACAAAGAAATAAATTCAATAGCATCGAGGCGAATCAATATAAAACGCAGTGAAAATAGATAGAAAGTGTTACGTGCAAAAACCTAATTATCAAAATGTGGATATATTGAAAGGATCAAGCCGCGATACTAATTGTAGATAAAATATTCAAGCATTGTTTAAAGAAGAAGATTTATTCCATTCAAAAGTAGAGAACAAAAAATTATTATTTAAGAAGCATGAACAAATATATTAAAATATAAAACAAATTTTTTACTTAAATTTTTCCTCTATTGCTTACAATCTTTATATTTCACAATTTTAATATAACGTTTTCATATTGTGAAAAAACTATTTATTAATAATTATTCCTAGTAATTTTTAATTAATTAATTTCTCTTTTTCATTACATATTTAATACAATTTGTTAGAAATAGGATCAAAATCTTGCGACTAAGACAATCTAATTAAGGTATAACTAGGAAAGTAACCCTTAACTAAATAAACATCCCGGTTGAGTTGATTAGATACAGAGGCAATAAAAATTTTCTTAAAAAGAATTGTGTATACATATATATAATTTTAATTCTATTTTTCCAAGTTTTGTCACTCCTTTAAACTAATACATTAATAATAATATTGAAAATTAATTTTGTTTATATTTTATAATATAGTTTATAATAGAAATTATTGAGAGCAGTATTTGAGTAATATAAAAACGAGACTATGTAAAAATTATATATATTTTTTTAGAATTTGTATGTTATTATTATCATTATTGCATATTCAAAAATCAGAATTGAGATAGATTTATTATCACTATTTTAGAATTTATAAATAAAATTTCAAAAAATACAAAAATGACAATATTAAGTAAACTAAAGTAATAAAAACTAATAATTTCTAGTTTGTTCGTAATTCATATTTTACGTATTGTAATATACGTTTGAGATAAGACATTAAAAGTAACATTAATTACAATATAATTACTGGCTTTAATTTTATGCGATTCGGTTCATATAGGACGTGAAGTAAATTTTTCAGTTTATACCAGACTTAACTAATAATCTTTCTCCGAAATCAAAATAATCTAAATCTTTAGTAATGCGTATATTATAATATGAGTTGTGTTAAAATAAATTGTTTATCTGCTGGTGATTAATCATAACAATCTCGCGAAAACTAGAATTTCTATCTCAAAATAATAAGAATTCTGTATACATCTTCTGTCACTTTTATAATCATTAGCTATTGAATGTACTTGTCGCAGAAACGCATTTCTTCGAAATAAAGCGCTCTTCCTTCTAAAATTTTCATAACCATAGATATTAACATTGGTAATATTTTTTGTCCATTCTTGTTTTTGTTATTATTGGTGCTTCAATCATTTGATTAAATGAATTTTAACGTTCTCGTTCTTCTTCCAACTCTAACTTATTCGATTTGTTCGAGATTGAAGCCAGTTTCAAGACCGCCGATTGTCGGCATCGCTGACCCTTTCAGATCTCAGATTTCTGTAAACACTTGGATGAAAATTTTTCGTCTACTTATTATGTTTTGATTTTGAGTGGCCGATAATGTTTATATGGTCTTCGGGTAATAATATCGCCCGGAAGTCTCTAAAGTTATTATGTCCTTTTTCTTCTTTCATCGAATTCTCGAAACATCTAGCTTTTTCTTTGTGCCAGGCAGCAACGATGATGGTTTGTTGGATAAGGGCAGCAACGATGATGGTTTGTTGCCAGCTAAGTGAGCCGCCGCGTGGATATATAAGACAAGCACACGACGTGCCTCGCTCTCTTGCTAAACATCTCTTGCAGAACCACCCTCGCCGAACTGCGATTGCAGCTAACATCTTGCCGTGACCCTACCAGTAGAGTCCCCTTCTATCAGTAGACGCCATGGCACACGGGTCTCGGTCTGCCCTCAGCAGGATCGCCATGGAATGGTCGGTATTTTCAGCAGAGTCGCCATGGAACGATTCGGCTTCGTGCGCGTATTCAAAAGGCTTATAGGCTCATTGTAATTCTATTTCGTGTTCGCTTAACTGTAATTACAGCTCAGTGTTTTAATATATTGTGACGACGACACGTGGCCGCATATTCTGCAACCAATTTAAAATTACACGTGAATTATCAAAAGGAAATCAGCAAGATTAGGTAGTGATTTAACAGTGAAGCCAATTGGTATCGTAATCAAAAGGGGCACATCAGCTACGCAGTAAATCAACACACCTTGTCAGCAGTTTATAAGGTACATCTCTTATATTATCGAATAAGCTAGTCACAAGAGTCTATCGGGTATAGTTATGTGCTCTCGAACTAACATATTTTCATTTTAAAATTTAATTAATTTGTTGTATATATATATATAAATTATAATTATGTATATAATAGCAATATATTTACGTTGCTAATCATATCACAATCTTTGTAATGGTAAATAATATTTACTAACTATAAGCACTTTTATAAGTAAAAATGAATAATGCATAAGGTATATAGAGACATGATAAATATTTATGCGAATTACTTTAGATCGAAATACTTTATGATAGGAATTTTAAAAAAGATGTAGTTATTGATATCTGTATTGTTTGACAATTTATATATCAACCATTTGCATAAAATATTCTAAATAATTTTCATTGATAGAAAGTTTCGATTTAGAAGGAAAATAATTCGAAGGAAGACAAATAATTAGTATTAAAGTCCGAGATTATTTAATTTCGAGAAACCGATTAATCTACAATGTAAGAAACGACCGTTCGTAACTATGCGTATACCCAGCTTATTTACATTAAAATTACGTTACAAATTCGCATTGGCATTAAAATCTCTAGGTATCATGCTAACTATATACACCACGAGAATATAACTGTGCAAAAAACAGATCCTTTTCTATCTTTCTTGTCTGTCTGTCTGTCTGTCTATGTCTCTCTCTCTCTCTCTCCCTCTCCCACTCACTTCCCCGCTCTCCTATATCTTACTCACTGTGATTTACTTACTCATCCACATTTGCTACACTTATACAGCTCTTTTTATATTTCTATAAACCGATTGTAAGTGAATTATGTAATAGAATTGTTACCTATGCTTTTCCTTTTCGGAATCGATTGCAGTATGTTTGCTATTCCCTTCTCAGTATTTTAGTTCACTGTGTAATTGATTCACCTCTCGTAAAGATAACGATATTTAACGGAAAGAAAGGAAAAGAAGTTGAAAAGGATAATTAATAACACGAACACGGGTAGTGGCAAATATTTAATACAAAAATTATTCCAGCGACGATTGAACAATTGGTACTGCAATATTTGTTTTAAATATATATATTTATGCGCTTGTATAGTAAGATAATGAGCTTCCATAATGAGAGCGAGAAACATATACGGATGCATAAGCATGAAGGACGACTAACGAATAAGGATAATGAGTATAATCGATACCAAGTGTGTGCTAATTGAGTGGAAGAGGTAGTCACTCGGAACTTTCGAGTGTATGAACATGTTTAAAGAGCTGGAGCATAAACTCCTGGTGGTTGAAATCTCGTATCTGTAGTGTGATTAGCATGTTAAAAAATGAATATCAAAAAACTATTCAAATTTTTATAATAGTTTCTATTTTTATAATAATTTTGAAACTTAAAGTATATTTCTGTTTTGATATAACGTAGCATTAGTTACTTTTATATAATATATAAATTTAGTAAAATATCTACATTGTCGTTATATATATATATATATATATATATATATATATATATATATATATATATAAGAAATAAAGTTCATACAAGTAATCAGTTCCTAATTATTGGGGGAATATAATACAAGATGATGATTTAAGTATATGCGCACACAATAATCTATTCATATTCTTTATGTTTTTAATTTTTAAATACAAAATAAGTTTTATGCAATCTTTGATTGCTACTCTATATTTTCACAGTTTATTAATTTTTTATTTATTCTCCACCAGACCAGATATTTCTTTAATAATAACTTAATAACACATAACTTGTTAAGGGTATAATAGTCAATTTGATAATTTATTAAATTCTTCATCATTTTATCTTAAGAAAATTAAATGAAATTAACAATATATATATATATATATATATATATATATATATTGTTTCAAAGAAAAATCATTCTAATTAATTGAAATAAATTTATAAATTGTTCATCAACTTTTGCTTTTAATGCAATTATGATTTTGCTTTACGTTTCCGTTAAAATTTTAATTTATATAATTTTGATATTTTAAAATTAATATTTAAATTAATATTTATTTAAATTCATATGTCATCAATTGATATTTTTGTCTTTTTATTAAGTATGTACCCTATTATTTATTTGTTAACGAGCGTACTGTTTTATTACCATATAGCATATGATATTTTATTTTGAAATAATTCACCCACATTTGAAAAGGGTATTTAATGTATTTTTTCTAACAATATATATAAATCTGTATACGATTATTTTTAGTTAATACAAATATCATATTAAATATTAAATATAGTTTTTATATGAATTTTTTTGTTTATTTTTAAAGTAATTATTACATTTTATTATAGTTATCTTAACAATTTTTACAATAAATATAGTATTTTATTTTGTTATAATACGAAATCATAACCTCACTTTTAAGAATTTTT
This sequence comes from Ceratosolen solmsi marchali, assembly GCF_000503995.2. Classification (NCBI taxonomy): domain Eukaryota; kingdom Metazoa; phylum Arthropoda; class Insecta; order Hymenoptera; family Agaonidae; genus Ceratosolen; species Ceratosolen solmsi. The sequence continues at coordinate 21,911,555 of NW_011948412.1, read as the reverse complement.
CAATATAATTTTTCTTGAAATTCTACTATTAAACTATTAAAAAATAATTTTAAATGTTCGAGACTGTTTTTTATTATTACTGAAAATTTGATAAAACTGTTATATCTTTAACAAAAATTGAAGTTGGAAATATTATAAATGTAATCTGTAATACTTTTTTGTTTAAAAATCGCTTTATCAATTTATTTTTTAATTCGAATGCAAATATTCATATATGTTTTTCAAGTTATGTTATAATATTTAATTCTCTTTAGTTAAAAGTTAAGCGTCCTTTGACATTTTTAATTTCGTTGCCTCTCTCTCCCTCTCTCTGTGTCTCTCTCTCTCTCTCTCTCTCTCTCTCTCTCTCTCTCTCTCTCTCTTTATCTCTCTACCACTTTTGTAAGAAAAAGCTTTCCCATCACGGAATACTTACAAACGCATACTTCTTGTCGAGAAGCTTGAGGGATAGGTTGTTCCATGAAATATTGATGTTATAGCACTTGAAAATTCATCCCCCCGGTGTGTTGGAAGCTGTAAGAGTGAAGCTCGGGAAAAAGGTTCGTGACATAAAAAGAAGGGATAGAAGAACAACGAGTCATAGAGCAAAAGGTGCAAAAATGACAAGGATTGAATGGAAAAGTTTGAAAGAAGTTGAAAAAAGCTTTGAGATTTAGATAGGTTAAATATTACAATAGATATAATTGGAAGTCATAATTTCTACGATTTTTTTACTCTTTCATTATGTTGAAACGTTATTTATGATTTTGTTTCATTATATAACAATTGTTAGCATATATTGATTTTATTGTGCCCGTCGCAATTCCTTTAAAAAAATTAATTAAAATCAGTATCATTCAAGCTATTTATAAAAATTATCAAATTACTCAATATTTGTATAAATTTATGTTATGTAAACAAATAAATAAAAGAAAATATTGAAAATAAATAAGTTGAGAATAGCTGCGTATCTAATAATACTAATCTTGTCTCGATAAATTCAACAATACATTATACAAAGATTAAAGCTATATATAAGTATTTTAATTAAAATTTAAAATATGTTGAAGCTGTAAAACACTTCATCTATTAAATTATAATAATTACATGTTTATTTTTCGCAAATTCTATAATATTAATATACCAGGCAATTAATGCACTGTTTTCTTCAATATAATGTAGATAATTTGTAAAGCTTTTATGAAATACTGGATGATTACGTGGTAAAAAATAGTATAAAAATTGCTTGACTTCCTGTGAAACTAATTCCAAATTTGTTTAATAATTCCAAATTAGACCAATTTTATACAATCAAGTTACTTTTCTAGATTACTTTACAAATACGTCAATTTTTTAACTATTAAAAATTTCATTACATCCTATTCAAAAAATATTTTTTCAATCAGTCTTCTTTTCATTGTTCACTCATACACATTATTACACTGATAATTTGTGCTGTATTTATAACGTAAAATATTCATAAGTAAAATGTATTTACGTTCCAAAAATTATATTTTTTTTTTTTTCGTGCTAATGTACTTTATGGATCAGGTATGACAGTTCTTATCATCACTCATTGTTAAAATAGTTCGATTTTTACTGATTATATAGTCGTATCTTTTTTAATTATACTTTTACTTCATTTTTTAAACTCTTTTGATATTATATTTTATTAAAAATAAACTTTATTCAAAAGTATATATATATATATATATATATATATATATATATATAATGTATTAAAATATTAAGCTTGCATTTTTGCACAACTCGATATGCATTTCATTATCTTTTACACAAAGTAAAATAAGTAATGATGAAAATTTTAATTTTTGCGACTTAAAATTGCTCCAAATAAATAAATAAATAAATAAAAAGTATGAATTTTAATTGAAAAAAAATTTATCTATTCATTGTGAATCTTTTTCATGGAAGAAGACATTGTAATAATTTATCTTTACTAATAATAAATTCTAATATATCCTATTTTTATAATTTCTTAATATGCTCACTTGCGGCTCATACTCTGTGTTATTTATTACAATTTATTGTCATTATTTTGTTTATAATCGTCTGTTTAGAAAATAGAGATAAAGTACTCGAGAGAAGTGAATACACGTGGATGCTTGTGAAAACTGCCGATCTCTTTCTCAACTCAATATTTCTATCAAACTCTTTCACCACAGCTTGTGTGGAGTAGTACCACACATGTCTCTCGTTACACATAATTCTATCCACACAAGCATTTTATTATACACTTTTTCTCAGCGTCTGCACAAAAATTAATGTTAAGAAAAAGGTCGTCGGACGACCACAGATTGCAGACAAGGCGGGGCAGATCTTCGATGCAGTGCGGGGAACTGCGAGTGGCGTCGCGAGCGTCGCCCAGGACGTCGTCGGCCGTGTTATCGACATCGCCAAAACGGGAGTAATCAACGAGATAGATACTATCCAGGACGCTACGCGACTCAGCGTCGAGACCGCCCGCAATGTTATCCTGTTTGGGGAGGATCTCGTGTTGCGTTATCTCAATAGCGCCGACAGCTGATATTCTCTACTAGTTGAAATGTATTAGTTCCCGCTTTTTTTGAACGCAAAGAAATATTGCGTATAAACTACAGGTGACTTTGGCTCTAAGCTCGGTGCAAAAATTAAATGTAGCAAGCTTGTTTATTTCTGTTTCATGCTTGAAAAACTTGGTCCACGGTTACACTAAAATGTTAAAGATAAGTCTCGTTTAAACTTTTAATTTATGCAAATAAAGAAAAAAGAAATTATTTCAATATTGTGTTTTTCTTTTTAGTATATGAGTTTAACTAATTCTGCTTACAATAAACTCTATTGAAATTTCTAGATCATAGCTTGTAATGAATTATGAGATGACTTTAAATATTCCTTATGCAAAATAAAGAGAACAAATACAAATCATGACAATTATGTTTTACAATTAACTTCATACTTTCATGAATTTTCCTATTTAATATACACGCTCATTGAAGAGCTAAATACATAATTACATTTTCAGTTTCAAAACCGACTGAAGAGAACATAAAAATGATTATAAACGTGACATAATTAATATAATTAATAAAATATAAGTATATATAGATTTTTTTTATATAGTTGTTCATTAATGTTCTATGTTGGTAGTTATTTCTAGACAGTCTGTAGGTGAATTAATGCGTATGAATAGAAAAATGAAAATTGATAGGGGATACATAACGACATCCTACAATTTGCTAATGCTATGCTAACAAAGAATAAGGTTTATACAATGAAAGCGTTCTCGATTATTAATTCTTGTCTAGTAAAATTGAATCTGCCTTTATTCTTCTTAGTCGTGAAATATTATGCGATAGCATAAGAACAAAACAACTGCAAATAAATGTAGACAGGGATTTTTATTTACTCTCTCTCTACCTTTGGTTCACGAGATACTCGAAAGAGAAAGTTCCGTATAATTGCTATACCTTATTTATAGTATTATTGTTCCTCAAATTTGACTAGGAGTTGTTATTTATACAATTGCACGTATGTGTAGTAGTACGCATTTAAAACTCTATCTTTAATTCCTAATTTATCTAACTACATTGTAGTTTTTTATTTGCATTTGAAAGTAAATTTAAATAATATTAAGACTGTTATATAACTTGAAAATATGTTAATTTTCTAACAAATATAAAACGGAAACTCTTTTTATTTTTCAAATATAATATATATCAATAGTTATATATGTTATGAGTATGTTATATATGTAATGATAAATTGAACGTCCGACTGCAATGTTTTCGAGCTTATCTTTGCAAAAGAAAGACGTCAGTAAAATCACGGATATTTTATAAATAAATAAAGATTGAACTTGTGTCATATTTTATATGCACACCGTTGAAAGTGAATATATAGTGAAACCAATAGTATTGTTAAAAATATCTCTATACGACCATTATTTTTTTCACTGGGATATTCATATGGCGCTAGTCACGCGAAGTATACCTGCAGAATTCATATATACGCATGTAACAGAATTGGTTGCCATACGAAAAAGGATAGGTACCACACCTGGTAAATACTAACATATACACAGTATAATTAAATAATGGTCGATATAATTTATTGAAGACGTGATGTTTTTTTTCAAATAGCGCTACATTCGTCGGATTTTATTTTTATTTTTAACCCTCGTGCATGAGAGTTACGTAGATAATTACCTGTCGGAATGTTTGAAATTGTACAAGTTTCACATTCTCAGCTTTTGAAAGTAGCAATAAACACTATAATTTCCATGAATTTAAATTAATTATGGATAATTTTTTTAATAGCAATTATATTTTATACATATGCAAAAGTAAAAGTGATACTAATGTATCAAAAACATTTATAGGCTATGAGCCTTGAGACTAATTTTTATGCTTATAATAATTATTATTTAGCAAATATATCAAAATCTCCATTACTTTCATATTATATGGTATTTTGAGAATAAAAACTTTTAAAGCATTTTAATTTCTATCGATAAACTTTTAAGTGAATCTTTAAAAAATACACTGCATCGTTAAAAAATAAAATATATACTTCGAAACTTTTTAAGCCCTTTTATATTTCATCTTTATATACGAAGAAGATCTCTGAAATCTTATTATCATAAAGATCATAAAGATGAATCTTACGGGAAAAAAAAATCATAAAAACTTTATGATTTTGTTAGATTTAACATTTCGTTTTATCATCACTTGATTCGATTTCCCCCTGGGCGTTCAGAAAATCCATGCTATGTGGGAAAATCAAACGATATAATCTGGTTTTGAAAATCAAATATAGAATGCAAGATATCTCATAGAGTTATTTTCTATCAGAAATATTTTTCTGCATTTTTTCTGCATTCGGAATGTAATATCTCATAACAACAACCTTCTGCTCTATGCATATATATATATACATGTGATATATTTTATTTCAATGTTTTTGGTTTAGTCATTATGAATTAAGTGTTTTATTACAGTACAAAAAATAAAAAATATATATGTCAAAATTAGTAACTTTTTGAATAGTTTTTTAATGACTTCTATAAGTCTCGAAAAATACTCAATTTCAAAATAATTTTATATAAATTTTATATAAATAGTTATATACTTAAATTATTAACTCTCATCTTAATTAAAATATTAAATTATCAAATTTGTACATTTTTAATTGCACTATTCGATTAAGTAAATATTAAATAAATATTGTATATAAAATAGATTTGTATATAAACCGATGAAATTCATATAATCCTAATAACATTTTCTATGCAGTAATTAGTCATTGAATATAGTATCATTATTTTTATATGTTACATCTATGCATGCCACATAAGTGTATATATATGTATATGTATGTATATGTATATATGTATATGTATATATATATATATATTATTTTGTGTCATCATTTTCATTATATTATTGCATATAGCATTGAATATTAGCACACTAAAATATTGAATAATTAATATTTAATAAATAAATAATACACAATTAATAATAATTTATTATTCAAATTTTTATTCTACATACAAATAATTAGATTTTTCCTATTTGTGTTGATTGAAGAATTGAAAAAATTTTAGAAAAAAAATGAAAAGATCAACAAACTAGTAAACTTACATATTAGCATTATTTAATCATATATCGTAACATAGAATTTCTCAATTGAATATTTTAAGCAATGCAAGTAATTATAAAATATAATACTATCTATAAATAAATATTATAATGTAATAGATATACATCCTAGAAGAAATCTTTCAGGCATCAATGGCGTATTATAAATTTCACATAAACATTATGGTGCCTCACATTCACGATCTTAAAAAAGTATAGTATTATAAAAGTACTATTAAACTAATTTTAAGAAAATTATCTCCAGATTGCTTATTCAAAATTATTTTGATAGCTTTGTTTGTCTTTATATATATAACATGTTAAATTGATAATAATAGCATTTGAAAAGTATACCACAATATGAAAATTAAAAGCTGGAAGGTAAAAATTAAACTTATTAATTAATTAAACAAAATTAATAATTAATTATATACTATTGATAAATTTACTAGTGTAAGATAAATTAAACTAATGCTAATGAGTAATTTTAATAAATCTGTTTTTAAATTACAATGAGCTCCAAAAATGTACATCTGAAATATATCTAGTACGTTACTATAGATAAAATTGTACAAAATTAGATATTCAAATAAATGTTAAAACTTTGATATAATATTCAGTAGACTTAAGACAATAAATTTAAAAGTACGAATTTAAAATAAGAACAACTTAAAAAGGTAAAAGTAAGATTTTTAGTAATCGTGTAAATTTTTTATACGTGCATGTGATGATAAATTATATAATTGAATAAAATAAATTTGTTGAAATAGGCTAATATCATGAAATATTATTCGAATAGGTAGTATTCTATATAGTAATAGTACTCCAATAGAAAATAAAAAGTTTTGAAAGGAAATTGATTCATTCATGCCTAGTGGGCATATCGCCGCCGTTTATGGATATGTACGTAATGTAAAATTGAAGTCGAGGAAATCAATGTACTAATCATAAAATCAAGATTATAAAAATTGCTATACCAACCATATTATGCGCATAACCTAAAGTATACTTCACATGTAAATAAGTATATGCTCGCCGATGACAGGTTATTTTTATATTATTTATTCATCAAATATATGTATGAAATATAATATCGGTAAATATAGAGATAAATTATCATTATGTATTTGTTTAAAATATTAATTATTTTATAATTAACTATTCATTATTTATATACCATATTCAATTATAATAAACAAATTATAGTAAAATTATAACTATTACCATAGTTCTATAGATAGGTAAATTATTTTATAGGTAATATATATAGATATAATAATATATACATTATATATTACTAATAATTAATTTTATAACTAAGAAAAATTTTACTATTGTCATTTCTTGTTATATTTATTATCTTTATCTTGAAGGTTCCTTTTTTCTTATTTTAATCTCGGTGTTACTAATCTTCTATTTTATTATTATTTTTCTTTCTGTACATTTATTGTGGTAATCGGATTTAAATTTTGTTTTATTTAAAGAAAGGCTTATTCGGTCGATTGCACATTTTTGCATATTTTGAATTAATTGCTAGGTTTTCATCAAATTTGTAAGAATTTCACAAATATTCTGATATCACTGTTATAAATTATCTTTGTCCCAGAATGAATTTAAGAATAATAATCAATAATTATATGAAGTTATTCAGATGAGACATAATTCAATTGCAAAGGATTAACATTTTTTAGAGTTTCTAATTTTTTCTTATTTTAAATAATATTTAATACAAAGCATATTTATATTTACTTAAATTAAATATAGTCTGGATAAAGTTTTTATAAATATTATAAATATTTCTGATATTATTAATTTTTATGCAATTAAGAAATCCATATTGTTGAAACTAAGGAGAGCAATATACTTTTTGCAATATATAATTATATTATAATACGATATATCGTGAAAAATAGTAGATTTATGTTAGACTTCCCAGTAATGTAAAACAAATATATTTTAAAATAATCTTCATCGTTATGAAGTTTGGAATATATAAATTGAATATACTGAATGAAATAAAAGCTTTATATACAAGTTGTTCTCTTAATAATTAGTTATCATCAGTGTCATACTAATGTATTGAAATATATATGAATTTGCCTCTTATATGAAACTGTTTGTTATCACTTTTATATCAAGTAGTAAACACAAAATTTTGTTTCCAACAAAAAAATTGAAATTTTGGCAGTTGTTGAAAAACACTAAAAATTATTGATTAAAAAATAAAATATGTAGTTCTCATATGAAAAATTATGAGATTTAGATATTCTTTGTTCATTTAATATTTAAAGTGTATCGAAAGATTTTATAAGATTAATGATATATAATATATAAAAGTATATAAAAATGACAAGATATAACGAAAAGATATAAATAGATATATACATATAAATATGTAATAATATATAATCTAAGGATACATACAGATGTCTCAAGATATATAGCGGTATAATATATATTATATTTGCAGATTTTGTTTTAATCAATTGTATATATAATTCTTAAAATACAAAGCTAATTCTATCAAAACAAGTAGAATTACACAGAAATAAAATGAATAAAGACAGATTATTTTTACGATAATTATAACTATAGTTGATGTTTGCATATATATATATATATATATATATAAAGAATGATTATGTGTAACAATCTATAATTAATCTATCTTTATATCTATTATATACATATTATTATACATCAAACGCGAAACTCAAAAAAATTTTAATTATACACAATAATAACTTAATGGATTATGCAGAAAGTATAATAAATTTAATATCTATATGTTTTTTAATAATTATACTGTTATTAATACAAAATTATAATGAAAAATAAGTTGATGAAAGGAATGATAGCTATTTGAATTTATATGTTAAGATTAAATTAATTATATAACATATGTATTGAACATATGAAAAATATATTTGTATGAATGAAACATACGAAAAGCATATTTATATGGACAGTTTTTAAATAGAATATTACAATACATAGAAAATTGTGCTGTGTATGTATAATGTGAGATTGGCATTATTCACAAATGTCTGGTTCATAATGAGAAGCTTTTCCTAATCTGCTTTAATTTTACATCAGCTTTAAAGTAGCTTTATAAGGCTAATTTTTATTTTTAAGTTTTTCTTTTACCTTTCATCTGAAAAAAGGTTTTTGTATTCGAATCATCCGAGTTCCTTATATTTTTATTGAATTGTTCCATAAAAACGGCAGTCAATTTTCATATATCTATGGATTGTGCATAATAGAGAAAATCAGCTTTCTTATTTTATTTCGTTTCATCCCGAACTTCAAAGTAGGTATTTTAGAAGAATTTTAAGGCTTTTCAATGCATCAGTGTCATCCATAATTTTTACCATTTCTATTAGAACTCAGTTATTAAACAAATTACTTGGAATACTCATCTCTCAATTTGGACGATTTTACTAATTGCTATGATTTTTTAATCAAATATAATTTCTATACATTTAATGCTTCCATGAAATTTAAACCATTCTATTAAAAAAGATTTGTTAAAAATTTGGTATTTTAGTACGCCGATACTTCAATAATATTACGACATGTTCGATTTTAAAGGTTTAGTTTATGGCTCGTACTACCCATTCAATAGTTCAGTGCATTAGTTTCTCGGCAGGATAACTTTAAAGGAAATAATAAGTGACAAGGCTGAAAAATATCATGTATTTAGTAAAACAATGTTTATTATTTGTTAATAATTATAATAATAATATTGCAATGTTGTTGAGAAAGAAGTATTCTATTGTAGTACTGAGGGTGTGTCCTTGTACTCTTGATTATCGTAAATATTATGGATATAACTGCGTGTCTTGTAATTGAGGTAATGCTGATGTTGTAAATATCAGCTGGTGTAGTCCGTCAATCATGCTCATTAATGATAAGTCTTCATGCTCTTGAAGGACATAATGATATGTACTTATAGTCGATTAGTCGATCTATTATTCTCTGTCCTTGACAACGTGCTTAACGCATAGCGATACTTGTATCGACTATTGAAGGCCTGTACGGTTTCGAAGTGTTAGCTCGCGAGAGCATAAGTATGGCCGATCGACTCTTGTGGGCCTGTACGGGGTCGAAGTGTTGGTTCGACCGAGAGAATGTGAAATTGCCCGATTATTCTTGTGCGAGGTGTGACTAGATTATTTATTAATATAAAAGATGTGCCTTGTAAATTGATGACAAGGTGTGTTGTTTTAGTGCAAGGCTGATGTCCCCTTTGATTACTATTCCAACTAGCTTCACTGTAACTCACTTCCAAATCAGATTTTCTTTTATTGATGCACGCGTGTATTATTAACTAGACTGCCGAATATATGGCCACGTGTCGTCTTCATAGTATACTAATGCACTGAGCGGCAATTACACTTAAGTGGGCGCGAAGTAAGATTGCAATGAGCGTATGAGCCTTTTGATTACGCGCACGAACCGAAAGCTTGATCGTTCCGTGGCGGCTCTGCTGAAAATACCGACCGTTCCATGCCGGTCCTGCTGAGGGTAGATCGAGACCCGTGTGCCATGGCTTCTACTGGTAGATGATTAAATCAGTTCACTATGGTCGGTGTCACTACTATCGGGTCACGGCAAGATGTTAGCCGCAAGCGCAGTTGAGCGAGGGTGGTTCGGCAAGAGATGATTAGCAAGTGAGGGAGACGCGTCGCGTGCTTGCCTTATATATCCACGCGGCGGCTCACTTAGCTGGCAACAAAGCATCCTCGTTGTTTATTGATGTTTATAATTTTACTAATTGTTATGATTTTTTAATCAAATATAATTTCTATACATTTAATGCTTCCATGAAATTTTATATAAAAATTTTATATATGCATAATGAAATTTTAAATAAAAATATTGAATAAAAATTAAAAATATTATAAATATGTATAGAAATATTTATGAATTACTTTAATAAACACTAGATGACTTCGACAATATTAAAAATGTAATTCTGTGAATGAATAATTATCGTTGTGTCTTTTCTCTGTCAATTATAAGTTTATGAATTTCTTATATTGAAACTAATGGAAAATCATTAGATTTATATAATTCGTAATTATTCAACATTCCGATATTCTTCAAACCCTTTCACTAACACAATATGCAAATGAATCAAATGAGCACTAATTAAGTATATGATCGATATTACTATATGTATTAAATAGAAATTATATATATATCACTTATTATAATCTTATGAAAATAAGTACTGGACTAATGAAATAAATACTAGTGTAAAATTAGAAGTCTTAATCTGAGACGAATGTTGTTAACTCAAAATTATGAATTTTTTGAATTAATGAAAATAATTGTACTACTTCCAGCAATAGTAATAAAATTATAAATTAAAATCACTGTTTAGCAATTACATAAATAAATTTATGTTAAAAGCTCAAAAATTCCATAAACATTGAGGCTTCACAGCGAAATTAACCCTCAAAAATAGTCACTCGGTATATCCGTTTGCCCACCCATGTGAAAGGCAATCTCAGCTTGCATAGCAACGATGAGACATAAACTTTCGAGGTAGATGTCGGTACAGACATCTGTCGCATTAAGCAGGTCCGGCATAATAACAGACAAAGATGTGGCTTATAATAAAACGTCCGAGTGAACGGTCTTGTAGCATATTCATGACACCTATGTCAGAGAATTTCATAGGATCTCACTAGTAATAATATTTTTATTTTAATAAATTAATTAAAAATATAGATCAAGGCTCTTAGGTATTTCAAATTGTCATTGAAATTGGCACGTTCTTTTTGAGAATTAAATAATTTTTAATGCTCTTGAATTGACAATGTATGTATATTTCATATTTCGATATGTAATTCAATATTCATCTTTGTACATTACATTATAGAAATTGCGTACATTTCCATATATCTGAAATTTATATTTTCCAATATTATCATATAAATGCTTCTTATATTGCTCATTAGTTTGATTTATTATTAATGAAAAATATAGTTTATATAAAATGATAAATTGAAAATTAGAATTTTATCTCAGTTTAATATATAAACTCAATATATATCATCTATATAATATATAGAATCATTAATAGAAATTTCATCAAATTTTCTAATAATAAATAATTAATAGTAGGACAAGAATAATTATATTTTCTGTGGAATAAAGTTATATTTTTTGCAATTTCTTAAATATAAATTATAATTATATATTTTTCTATTTTACGCTATTATCTTTGAAATTTTATCTTCTGGTTAATTTTATATTTATAAATTTTAGGAAAAAAGTTGTAATATTGTTATATTGTGAAATCGTAAATTAAGGGGCGTTAAAAGAAAAATGTCATCAAGTGATTTATAAAATGAAATTCATAAAAATTATGAATTTTTTTTTTTTTTAAGTAGATAATTAAAAGTATTTTGTATTATTATTCTTTACATACGAATAAAAGGTTTGTAATTCTATAAAATGATATGTATTATTTAGCATAGTTATTTAATATTGATGATGACATAAATAAATCAGTAAATGAGTTTCAATATAATTTTTCACTAATTCTATACAAATGCTGAAAAATTTTGCAAAATATTCTATAAATATTTTTATTTATTTAGTTTATGTTTTATTATATTTAACAATTAATAATTATATATTTAAATTTAGCATTCGCATTATTGTTTGAAAATGAATACTTTTGTGTGGATTATATCTACATTTTGATTTTGCTTGTATTACAGTAGTTTGAATGAATTCTTGATCGTAACAGACATTGTGAGAAAACTCGATATATGTATGTAATTAATGTTAAAACTCACAATTGTCATTAATGTCAGAAAAGCGGAAGTCATCACCACGCAAGTGAATTTATACACACAGTACGTGAACACCTCGTAGTTAGAGTTTTACTCATTATGGTGACCTACTTCTACCCGGATTGTGTAAGAATCTCAATCTATGGCTTTGAGACAGGTATTCACATAACTTCTCCATAGTTTTTGGGTCTATTAATTATAAGGAGTATCGTAATATGTATCTGAAGTATCTTCTTTGACAGGCTGATAAGACAGGAAATGAATTTGCGATCCTTCATTATGATGATATTAAAAAGAAACAAGCTTTATTATACGCATAAAAATTACTTTTAACAGTAAAATTAAACGTAATAATCAATAAAGAAGTCACTCAATGAGAGATTTTTTTATATAATAAACTAAATTTATTTAAAGAATTGACTTTTTGACAAGTAGTATATCTTAAATTCTTACCAATTCACATATTCTTCGACTCAAATTTTTATCTTTCAAATTATATATCTGGTCATCTATGAAGATGAATAAAATATGATCAACAATGAATCTCATCTTCCTTACATTGTTATATGTTTAATTGATATAAGCTTATAAATAATACAATAATTAATATATGCTATCTCAAATTTCTTGAAAATTACTTTAATTTAAATAACTTTAATTTAATCTAATTGCTTTTACTAGAGAAATGCTTAATTTTTTATAAAAAAATTATACCTTCCGATTTTATTCTAATTTTTAAATCTAAATTTTACCAATTTGAACTTAAAAATATTACTTTAAGTTTTAGTTAATGTCAATTTAGTTCGAATTAAGTTTCTCTTTTCGTAAATAATATTTTTTTATTTATAATTTTAACGACGTTTGTTAATAGTATATCAATCATTAAATTATAACTAACGACAACTATATAAATGTGAATGTTTAATATGATAAACTATTATAATTTATACATAAATTTAAAAAAAGATGAAAATATCATGGTAATATATAAAAACATATATCTTTTGATAATATCGCTAAAAAGTTAGACTGTGTTGTATAATTTTTACGTTAAATTCGTTTGAATTGATGATTTTTAAATAAAATTTTCTTCCAATTAAAGATACTCTGTGTTCTGAACTGAGTGAGGCTTGTCTATTTATTTAATGATTATACTGAAAGTATTACACAGCGATATTAATACTTTTCCCAAAATGGTTAATGAGGACTGAATATTTGGGCTTTATTTCTAATGAAAGACTGGTAAAGGAAAATAGATGGGTAATTAGAAATCTTATGTTCTGCATTAGACATATCTAGTTCTTACATTCTTTAACTATATCATTATTAATATTCTTATAATGATATAATTATAATACGAAGTGGTGCAATCATTTGAGAAATTTCTAAGATAAGGTCCCCCTTTATTGTCGACCATTCATTCATATAGAAACATTTATTTTAGAAATAGTAATATAATAGTGGTTTTAAATATTTACTATATAATATGATTTTAAAAACTAGCGGCTAATTAAATCAATAATAATGTAATTAATTTTTTAATACCAATTTTCGATGTGGACATCGGAATCGTCTAAGCATCATGAAAGTTAAATAAAAGCAAATACATTGTAATTTCGATATGGAAAAACTATTTTAATTTTGTAGTATAAATTATTTATAAATATTTGTTACTTTAAAACTGCTAATAGCATTTCTACTTATAACAATATACCATAATCCTTCTGAGGAATTACATATCTATAACTGTGCCCTTGCAATCTCACATTAACATTTATCAGCCAAATAATATGAAAAACTCATGGTTTCTTATTATAAATTATCCTTGTCGGCATATATCTTTTCAACTCATACTTCTTATGACAATTTTCATTTCATCATAAATATCTTCATTTAAAGCTTACCTATTTTCAGTATGGACAAATAATCATATACTTGTCAGGTTATCTTGCACGAGACTAATCGAATAATGTAATAATATAAAATTATCCAAAAAAGAATATTTCCTACAGTCATTTTTATAGTTCATTAATAAACTCTGCATAGAATATTAGATTTTTACTGCATTATTTATTGATTAAATATAAAATATATTATTTAAAAAATATTTTAAACTGCATTAATAGATAATATAGTAAAAATGCTAGATAATAGAGAATATTAAGACACAGTTTGATGGATATTTAAACAAAATATTATTTCAAATTTGAACTCGTAAAAATGGAGAAAATATAAAGAATAAGAAATTATTAATTGTAAATAATTGAAATTATTAATAAATAAAAAAATCTAATGATTTTTAAATAACAATATTCAATATCAATCGATTTTTAAAATAGCTTGATTGATATTATGTAAATAATTAAATTAAGTAAGAAATAACAGTAGTTATGGAAATATTAAAATTTTTCATATTCTATTTAAAATAATTCATTTATTAACGAAAAAAAATTTATAAACATTCATAATTATGCAATAGAATTAAAAACATTAATTATTCACATGTCATTAATGAGTGAGTTTTCAATTTTATTTTTTTCAATTTTTCTGATTAACGCTTTATAATTAAATTTTATATATTTTTTATTATGTTTTTCTAATTAAAAGAATTTGATTTCAAATTCATTGAATTAACACCACAGTCACTAAATACACGATGATTAAAATTCTAACACTGTTAAATTTAAATAATAATTTTCGTACAATTTTATACAATATTTACTATATTTACACGTAATAAAGAGTATGTACGAACATGGAAATATAAATTAACTTAATTACTTTGCATCAGTTCTCAAGTTATGTATTCGTTCATTCGACTTCTAGTTTCCTGATGCGGATTAATTCATCAGCAATTAATCATAATTTTGCGTTATACAGTGTTGAAATTAAGTCGCGAAACTAGTACTTAAACAAAATCCCGTGAATCCCCTAATAGGAACATTAATATAGAAATACTTGCAAAATAATTTTTTTTGTCTATTCGATTAATTAGATATATTTAGATATAATTTACATTTGTTTTTATCTCGTTATTTTATTTCTTCTTAAAACTCATTCTGAAAATTAATATAAAAAACTAAATTACATTAACAAGGTTTATTTTTAATTATTTTTAATACAATTAATCTATCTGCTGGTATTTGTATAGATTTATAATTGGCAATTATGTTAAGTGTTTTGTTGTTTTTTTAAATAGAACTGTTTTATTTCTGTTACCATATTTTAATATTTTATTTATTAATTCTAACGAATTTCCCTAATTGTAAAAGTTACGTACAAGAACTAAAATAATCATGAATTGCCAATGAGCATTCATAGCCAGTCTTTTACATTGTTATATAAATAAGTGATTTTTAGAAAAACAATAACTCAGAGATTTCACATTCTTTTAAGGATAATAAAGTTGCCTATATTCTATTATAATTTCTACTGATAAAGAAACAAAGGTAAAAAATTAATTTTTTAACAAACAGCTTTGTTTATGAGCTAGTTTTGATTTATCAATTTTTAATTTTCTGCAAGCTTTAAGTTAACTATATTACATTTATATACTATTTTATTTAATACATTTAGCAATGGTTAACGACACAATTTATTTACTTGAAATTCGTGGAAAATTGAAGATTAACATTATTGATTATACATACTCTTATGGGCATTCGGAATATTTAATAAACTTCATAATTACAATTAATTAGTTTTTATGTTTCATTTCTATGAGTAATTAAAATATTTATCTTCTCTAAAAGACTTTCTTCTAATAACATTCTAATAAAATTTGTTTTGATCAATATATTATATTACTATATGGACTGCAATTATATAATTAAATATTTTGAAGTTATTTCAGTTTAATGTCGATATGAAATCATAAAATATTTTTTAAAACGTTAAATAATATAAAAATGTTTTTGGATTTTTGAATTATAATATTACCATAATTGTTCCATTAAAAAAAATGTCCTATTTAAAATAACAGTAAACAAGATCATTATAATCATAGTACCGCAGAAAAAATTTGAATATTTTTACTTTTGATATGCATATATTATTTTTTAATTTACAAAATATAATAAACCTTTGAGTAAATTTGTAGATAAATATCTTTGTTTTATTATATATTGATAGAGTCATCAGTATACTGAAAATAATACGTATATTAAAATTATGGATATTTTTCTAAAATATAAATTTAATCAGAGTTAAAAATAAAATTTATGTACCAATCTTTTTTTCTACTATTTAAAAGATATTTATAGCCTCAATAGTTTTAAATTGAATAAGAAAGATAAATTATAAATATGAACAGGAAAAATATTTCACAATTATTAAAACGAATTCTTATATTTTGCATATTTCTACTTACAAATTCACAAGTATTTCACGTTAAATGGAACAAGTTAATACACAATATTTTGGTCCCTTTATACGTTTCTTTGTTCAGTTTTACAAAGTTTTTTTTAAAAAAACTTGTTTCGAACTATAATCTACACGTTGTCGTTCATCGTTTATCGTATACATAAATATCAGCAAATCAATTACAGTTGGATCGAAATTATACCAGAAAATGTTCTAACATTTTAGACATTTTCTTCTTACTTATTTATACTTACACGACTTTGCAAACTCCCATGACTTTACACTGTCATAAAAGTGGCAATATTTTATAATTAATCAATATGAATTTATTTTACAAAATTATCATAGCAAATATCCTATCTATTATCAAATTCCCTTCCATAATTTATAGTTAAAATAAGTGAATGAAAATTCATCTGCCTCATCTGTGCCACTGTTTTATGTTCTTATGAAATATAATAGAATTATATAATTTTTATATCGGATGGGTAAGAATCTTTTGCTTTCTTGCTAAATAATGTTATAAAAGAAATAGTTATAATTTTATAGAAAACAGAATTCTGGTATTGAGGAAATATTATTATATTATTTAGTTATATTAACAAGTTAACATAATCGACAATTACTGATCTAATAAAAAATACTTTTGTTATGAAAGCATCGTACTCTATTTATTTGTTTTTTGTCTACCATTATACAATATAAATACGATATGATAAAATGATTATAATTGTACTCGTTAATAGAATTTAAAAATAGTTTATTATAGAAATAATACAATAAAATAATAAATCATTTTTCATAATTAGCATTAGCTGAATTTTAATTACATTATTTAATTACAATATTTTTATTTGTATAATTGCATTATGAATAATTTTAATTTTAATATATATTAGATAAAACTTTTTATAGATTTAATAAAAATAATCAATTATATCCAAATAATTATTCAATGTATTTACAAAAATTAATTTTTCATCTAACATTTATTAAACTTTGAATTGCAATGAAAATTTTATTATATCTATATCTTTAACATTTAATTAAGCGAATATACGTTTGCATTTATTTAACAGAAGAGTTTTTTATAAATCAATTTTTTTTTAAATGGAAACATGAATATTATGATTTAAAATATAAAATTTCATTATCATTAAAAAATCCATAAATTCGTTTGAACTAGTATAATAATTTTATTAAATATTATTATTATATACTTTTATTAAATATTAATATTATTATAAATAGAATTATGGAAATTGAGAACCTATTTTTAAAATTAACTGAGGCGTATGTGATATTTACACTTTTTTTTAAATAATTTATTTTTAATTATAATAGTTAGGTAAATTATTCTGTGTAGTTAATTTTTTTATTTTTATTTTTAAACTCTAGATTAATTTTGGATGCATCTTAAATCTAAATTGTTAAGTGCATGAATTAATTCAATATCTTCGTTAGATGCTGCCTTTTACATTATTAGATATCCAATAATATACCCTCACACTTGATGTTTTTATGTTCGCATAATTACTGCACTTCAACATACTTAGCAATGCGGTATAAAGTGATCTTGTTCAATGTTTACCAAATTCTTATTCAAACTTCCTTCAAAAGATTATTATTCAAAAGATAATAGTAAGTGTTTAATTTTTGAAAAATTTCACAATAAAAAATCTGCAGGTTAAAAAAATCGAAAAATATGGTGAAAATTTACCGTCGAAAAATTTTTGTAATCTGACTATTGGCTCGTCATCTGCAGGAAAGACTTATAAATTCTGATGTTGTAATTAAGTTTTCGCAAAGTCTTTTTATCATGTCTCCTTGACACTAAGCACCAAATTCTGTTTCTATTACCATTAATAACTCGACCACCAGACATACATTTTTATTTATAAAAATGTTTGAATTTTAGATATTTTTCATAAATAATTTTTTCATAAATATTTTACTAGTTTTTTTTTTCAATTTTCTTACTTACTATTTATAAATAGAAATTAAAATATTACAGTCCAAATATTAATAATTTTTCAAATGATCTATTACACACATTTCACTGCAATAATAAGTAAGCAAGAGAGATTGTTATGAAAATGAACATTCTTATCGAAAAAATCCATTTATTTAATAGCTTTTTAAATTTACTTTGAAATAAACAATAATTTTATGAATTTAGAATATAAAAAAGTATAAAATAATTTTATTTAGGGTGTGATACGTCTTGGTGTTTAGCTTTTGTGCTTATTATTAGCTGAATTATTCAAAATATTATTACATTTTATAATACATTATAGATTAAAATAATTGTAAGATAATTATTTTGAACTTAATGTTATAAAAGAGTCTATAATATCTAATGATAATAATCACAAATTTAAATTAAACTTATTTTAGAATTTAAATTTAAGTACGATTTTACATCTATGAATGCGCTATGAAGCAAAACAAAAAATTCATGAAATTTATTAATAAAACGCTTTTCAACTAGCTGTAGACAATGCATATGTGCATTGATTATAAATGTAAGCAAATAATGAAAAATGAATTAAATGTTCTAAAGAGAGCAGGGCCGATTCGAATCTATGTTTAAATACACGCGTATACTTTAGTCACCAATCGAACGTTCACGATAAAACTAAAAAGTTTATTAGAAAGTCAAGAATAGCAAGTCAAGTTTAAATCTTGCAACTTACATATTTATAGAAGCTATTGTTCTGCTTGCCAGTAGTCTATTTAAATTATATTAGCAATACAGCTAACAAATGTGCGCGCACTCTCGCATTTCATCGCCTTGATATATTAAAATTCGTAAAAGTCGCAGCTTCAAAAATCAAATAAAAGGATACGTATATTATATAGGAAATACATAGTGCGGAGCAATGTGTATTATTGCGGTTTATTAGGACGGTCGAATAGTAATCCCTGTAGAGAAGGAAAAATAAAATATCTATAGAGTGTATGAAAGCTTGGTTCACAGTGAGCAGTCACATTATCAGCTTCTTAATGAACTACCTAGTGATGCTCAGTACTAAGTCATTCCCTTCTCCTGCCTTTTCATGTACCGTCAATTTTTTCTTCTTCTTATGAAAAATACTTCTATTTTGTAACAATTACGAAAATTTTTAAGATAATTATTAATTAAGATTATATAATTGTAATTTTTCTAATATATCCTGTTCTAATATACAATTAACATTATCTTTAAATTTTTATGATTTTTTTCATAATTAATAAATGAGCAATAAAGCTCTGTCAACGGGTAAAGTATATTCATAAAGCATTTATTTTAAATTACAAGCTAGGATTTGTCTAAATATATTATGTATGTAAATTTGAAATATGCATGATAATGTGTTTACGAGCCGTAGATACGGATCTGCATAAATGAATAGCATATACATCAAGCGTAATTACTTAAATATTATTCAAGATATATAAAGTTTAAACAAATTAAAAACGTATCTAAGGGTATGCATATGCAAACTAAAACATATACAATGAAAATTAAACAATTATGCAAGAACGTTGAATTGAAAGTTATGATTTTCCATATACAATTAGAAATTGCAGTTTTTTACGTAAACAATTTAAATTATTAGACAATATACATTTAACTGGATATATAAAAAATGTACTTAAAATAGTAATCCGGTTAAGGGATGACTATTTACGAGTACATATAAGCTGTAACAACTACACAACTATTAAATATTTTTGTCTAGATTATGTGATTAATTGACTAACAACTAATTCATCGACTGACGGTTATAATAAAAATATTATTCCAACTCAAAAAATATTATATTGTCAAGCGATATTATTGCATATAAGAATAAAATTTCACTCACCACTTTTTGTAAAACTGTGAGAATCACAGAGCTGCAGAAGCAAAGCAACTAATATACCGATCTTGAATAAAATCATCGTAGTTTTCCGGCAAATAATCTGTGTCACCTTTACAGTTTTACCACCCTTTTGGCAGTTTTCACTATATTATAAACAGTGACGCTTGTGCAATAATCGATGATTTTCTTTATGACAGAATAAAATATTCGATCGAATGACTTTATTCAAGATTATATTTGCCTGACTTACTTTCTGATAATCTGTTGAGATAAATTGATTCTAATTGCTTCTTTAAATGCTATAATACTTCGAGAGACTTTGTACTTTCATTCCACATAATATTGAAGAACATTAAATTTTATAATGAACGGCATCGATCACCCCTGTTCACTTTCTACTTAAAGATCGCTCGTCATTTCTTCGGACGTACCTAACGATCACATTAAAACGGGTCTGATCAGTAAACATAAAAAGCACTGCACACCTCAATCTTCCATTGAATTGCGCGCTTGACAGGTAAGAGGGTACAAAATATCGTTAGGAACCCGCAGATTTTCGGAGGCAAGGGCGGTACCTTGGTATGCACTCCGATAATCTCCCAGGTTCTGACGCTGCCACCTCGAAACACTCGGCAATACTGGCGTCGTCGTAGCCATCCGCTCGGCGTCACGTGAAGTTGCATGGTGGGGGTGGCGTCGCGTAGGGTGGATCGAGGCTTTAAGGTGCGCAAGGTGCCAGTGGTCTGGCGTTTTGTGTGCTGCCTCAATTCGTCAACAGACTTTAACCAAGGGATTACACGTACATTACTTACCCTCTTCTTAATCCCTTGAGGGGCTGTTTCAACGACTTCGTAACGTCACTTCGAAGGTACGATATGTACTTCAAGCACGGATGTCTATTGCCAGTTGCGTGCATTACAAATTATGAGAGTTTAAAACAAAATGAAAACAAGACAAAAAAATTCTCTATATGGATAATACTTTATGTATAGGAGTCACAATGAATCATTGAGACTCATGAGTATAAAAGAAAGGAAAACTGAGTTGCATAGACCTTAAAAGACTATTACTCGATTCGGTAGGAATTCATTAAATAAGATTACGATATGTTTATTATTGAATCGGTCATTTTGAATGAACTACATTTTAGCGCGACAAAACTTATTTATCTCTAAATCATCTCTTATTTATCTCTTATATATATATATATATATATATATATATATATATATATATATGCACAATTTATAAGATAAAACAATTTGGATTTCCTTGAAATATAATTTTATAAAATTGATTTGTAAATTTATTGCTTTACAGAATATTAAATAGAGTTTCTATTGTAAGGATGATTTGCTCTTTATTATTCCATCATTATTTCATATAAATGTCACTATTATAATTTGTAATAATAGTATATAATGACAGATTGTTACATATATAAATACCGAAATAGTTAAATTCTATTAAATAGAAACATAATTATAGTTATATTATATTTGGCATATTTATTTAGAAATTTTATTATAAAAGCTATGATAAAAGATTTATAATATGAAACTTAGAAGGATCCTTTTATTTTTCTAACAGACTTCAGGTGATTCGCAATAATAATTTTGATTTTGTTATTTTACTATCAGCACAACCATATAAAATAGTTTAAAAATACGCTTGATCTTATATAAATATATTTATGATGATACTCTTATGAAGGTAAATCTTTTTTTATTTACTTATAATTAGTACATTCTATGTAGGTAATTTTGGATGCAGAAATGTGCTAATTAGTTTTTTTTTAGGTAAAGATAACATTATTAATCTAAAAACTTACATAAAACATGATTCTTTATTAAATATAACAATACAAATTTACGAATCATTTTGATATTTCTGTAAAATTTATGATAATTTAACTTTTGTGCAGCCTTTTATAACAATATTCAGCTCACATATTTTTATAAAAAAAAAAACATTCTCTCCAATACTTTTATTCGTAGCTTCATTTTCTTTATAATCTATTTTTTCTCCTTGGATCTCGTAGGTAGACCTTTACTACTTATCTTACATGAAACCGCTTGCATGTATATTATTCTCTTCATGCGCTCTTCATCTGGTCTCTGGAGAAAATTCTAGAAGTATCTTAACTGAAGCATTTGGGCTTGAAAATTATATAGCAGATTATACCATCATACTTTACCTTTGGGAAATCTAAATTGATTTAGATAAATGTCACACTGTCAATAATTCAAATAATCGATACTGTATCGAAAAATTTGTATTGCATCCCTTTTAAATAAATCAAGAAAGAATAATATTTAGTAATATTTAGCATTCGTATTTAGTAAGCAATATTTAGTATTCATTTTAATATAAACAGGCTTTGCAAAAAATTGTTAAAATATTCAGCATTGTTAAGCATACATACATTGAACTCTCATGTATATCGACTTTAAAATAAGTTATTTAGCAAAAACTTATTTTTTATTTGAGTATTAATTAAAAAATATTTTATTATATTATATTGAATTACAATACCTCTTAAGATCATACGTGTACTAATAATATCACTATTTCCCATTTAATTAAAAAAAATTACTTTTACATAAAAAGATGTTTTCTTTGGTATTTATTTTATATTCTGTATACTATAAAATGGAAACGTTGAATAGAATTATAATAATTTTTACGTAAAAGTTGGGATGATACTAAGGAAGACTAATTTATTTGGCATAGTTGGAACATTCATACAACAATTCGTCATAAGTAAATAAATTCCGAGGTACCAAATATAAATCCTATGTCAGTGATCCCTCGAACCAAGCACTCGTGACAATATCGTTCTCCGCATCCCCTAAATTAATGTTTCCCCATAACTGCACTCAACTAACACTGTGCCAACAAAGCCTCGAAAAGACGAATACGTTTAAGAAAATTACATCGGATGTCCGGATATCGAATACCTAGGGAACAGCGTCCATCTACTGCTCCACCTATGCGCGATCGATAATAATGTCAATGTGCTAAATCAACTTTTGTGAAATAATTGCGTACGCAAACCCATACTCGGCGCCACGACCAAATGCCAATGTGACTCCGTTGCAACTGAATTTCGAATTTTCTGTCGAACATTTTCTAAAACTTTATCTCTTCAGAACTTATATGGAAAAATTGTATATTAAGTTTTGATAATCTCGCCTTTAATAAGTTATACTGCATCTTGAATTCAGATATCCAATTGCTTAATTTGATTCGGAAAATTTGGTTTCATTTTCGTGCTCATCGTCTGTACGTACATTGTGACTTGATTGATTTGAATTGATTACGACTGAGATGTAAAATATCTTTTATAGACGTTTTAACCGAGCGTATTAATAAACATATAGCTTATAGGCAATAAAACGGCGATAAGTCGAGTAGAAACCTGGCGACGAATTAAATAAATCTCAATAGCTAAAATAATTAATTCCAAGGGTAAAACGTCAATGTATCGAATATGAGAGAGTATTTGTAATAATAATTTATAATGGTAAGAAGATATTTACGATGAAATTTATCCGTTGCTTCTACAGTTTATGAAGAAAATTAAACATACCTCGTTACTATTTCGGAAATATCCGAATAGTGTCTTAGTCTACAGTATATAACGGTAGAGACAGAGAGACTAGACTTATTTGAATTTTATTTTCTCCTTTATTTGTTTACGTATTTCTACAGATTTGTGTATAGCCTCACGTAATTCTATGATTGTATATTGTTACTCTATAGCTACGTTTTGTTCATATTAACCTGTAGCTATTATTTATATATTTACATATTTATTACGTATATGCTTGTATAGTTATTATATATATATTTATGATTTACTTATATATTTTGTAGCACAGATATAGAACTATGTATTCATAGATATAATAATGGCAAGAGTTTTGTCTAACCTTTATATTATTAATATTTTTAAAACAATTGCCATTAGGATAGGTATCACTTATATATGTAAAAAAATGAAAACTACAGTACTTTTAATTACTTTTAACTATTTAAATAGGTTATAAAATAATATTGTTATTAAAATTATAAAATAACACTATTATTAATGAGTGATTATTTTTAATTAAATAAATAAATAATAAAGAATATTGTTAATTTAAAATTAGTATTAAATATTTCATGATTTTTATCAGAAATTATAAATTCTCTTAGTTATATATTAATTTGATAACGTTTTACTCGTTCGAAATTAAATATATTAAAAACTTTTTGTTCAAATCCAAATTAAATGTTATAATTTTCGTTTGTTTACGAATAGTTATTGATTTCAATTTCCAAACCTTCGCCATAAATTTCATAAAATTAGTACATTGAAGTGTTTCCACAGTTGCTTTCATAAAATTGGTGGCATCACCATGAAAAATATTTAAAATTCATATCTTCCTATTGTAGGTTAGTTTTTATATTTGTTTTTCAGTTTTCTCAACAAATTTTTCCTAAAATTCTATATTTTAATAATATTTTATAAAAATTTCATCTTTTCGACAAAAATATTAATAAAAAGAATATTGAGTTATTTTATGCTGTTTATGGACAGAAATGAAGCTGTTCTGTAGAGTATATTAAATTGCTAAAAAGAAATTATACAATTTACAAAGAGACAGCTTTCATATGCGATTAAAACTTTTTCCTAGTCTTCTTATAAGGAAATTAAAATTTATGAACCTAATTGAACGTATAAATATTTTCATGGAAACACTAAATATTAAATTTTAAACTACTTCATACCTTCATCCATAGATATTTAGTGATGAGTCATCAATAGTTTCTTACCAGAGTTGCCTCATTTGTTTATTTTTAAATTGCCAACGCGTCATTCGTCGAATACATGTTTTTATTCAAGTTAATTTCCGTAAATACCTAGATTGAAAGCCATTTTACAAAGTAAAGGCTTTACATGATATTCAATACGCAAGTCAGGATTCATAATTTTACAAACATTTTATTGTGTCCGCGTATAATGTGGTAAGTGGCGGAAAACGAGATTTGCTATGTATTACGGCGTCAGTATTGAAAATTCTGTATTTTTACAATTAAAAACATGAAAGTTCTTTTTATTAAATTAGATTTATTTCATTAATATTAAATTCAATCAATTCAATCAAAATTCAAGCGGCAGTATGCCTGGGTTTGACAGCAATGGATTCGTTGTGTACCGTTAATCTGAAATTTTTGCGTATAATGATTGTTCCCAGATGTTTAATGAGCTGGGTTTTCCCAGATATCTAATGACTTGGATTTTCCCAGATCTTTATTCCCAGTATTTCCAAATGTCTGATACTCGCGAAAGATTCTCGTAATCTCGAACACTTATACTTATACAATAAACGAATAGTAACTGTGTTATTTAAATCAGGTAGTTACTATATTACATTTATTTAAAAATTACAATTATTGTTCAATTAAAAGAACACTAAATATGTCAATTATATGCATATAAAATTATTTGCCTTATTAATTTTAAATATACGTAGAAATTTGAAAGATAAATAGAGCAAAAAATTGTCAAGAAATACAAGTATCAGAAGAAATAAAAGCAGGATTGGAAAAAAGGAATGCAAGAGAAAGAGAACTCGCTTCTTATCCAATTACTTCTGCGCGTTCAAGTAATAATGGAGTTTTCATTACGCCGGAAGCGATCCGTATGCTTTATTGGCTCGTGCTCAACCTTTCCATTATCTTCTACATGTTGACAAATAAGCTCTGGAAAATGGACGCCATAAAAAAAGATGAAAAAGTTGCGTATAAGAAGACGTACGAAGCACATTTTAGATGCATATCATTCTTCTTCGATCATGTTATAATCATATTAATAGTACAATGAAGAAGTTTAAACAAGAAATATTTATATTTAAAATATTCATTCTACTTTTACTAGGACGACGACAACATTACTCAATAAATGTACATTGTTATCCGTTTCTAAACAATATTTTTATTTAAAAAATTTTCTATTTGAAATGCTTTTTCATTATAAAAGCGTTTAAATAATTTATTGATAAAAACATAATTTAAATTTATATATATCCTTTATTTATTTTAATATTTATACTATTTATAAGCACCGAAACATTCAAAATGTTATATCTGTTATTAAAAATATTTTCTACATAAGTTTTAATATTAATGGAAAATATTAACATGAATTAATACTTCTTCTGTATAGATTCATTCATAAATGCATGTACAATATGGAATGCTTATTAATAAGAAACATTTTTTGCTCTATTAATAATTTACTCAGAGAAATTATAAACCTGTTTTCTATATCTTATCATAGTGTATTAAATTATGTAATAAAGATAAACATAGTTAAAGTTAAAGATATAAAGCTCAAAAGAAAAACTTTCATTTGCCACTATTGTGTAAGCGTTAGCATATATGTTAATATGGAAAACGAATATTTTCATTATTTCACTTAAATATTAAAGCTTCTACCAAAATGACGAGAATACCCTTTCATTTGCAGTTAAAATCGTCTTTACTTCCTGAACAAATATTCAGCATCACAATACGCGGCCCGTGAATTCAGTCATAGCAAAAGCAGAAGTTATTTACATTTCAGCTTCATGCAGAAATTCGAGAAAATTTTTCCATGGCTTTTGCATTTTGCAGACGCCTTGAGATCGTTACTATTGTATATTTCCTTATATTCTACTAGCATGAGGAAAACCTGTCAAAACTGTTTTATGCTTAACGTCAAAGCAAATAATCGAACATCATCGAATAAGTTTGGGGGATTCGATTAATTTTCACGAACAGATTATGAAAACGAAGCGGTGTGGCAGTTCTTAGAATTTCAATACGTTGAATCGCTTTAATATTTCAATATTTCAAATACTTGCCCTCTAAAATTTAATAGGTAACTGCTGTTGTAACTGAATGAGGATGTGTGTTAAAGCTTACCAGTTTTTTGTTATTTTTTTAACTTTTCACATCTGTCCATTAAAATTAAGCTAAGACATGAAATTTAAAAATAAATTGCGAATTTAATATGCTTAATAGAATTCTTGGATATGCTAAATTAGCACTTAGCATACAATTCTTAAATCAATAGACAATTAATTTAATCCTATTGTTTTTTCAATTAAAAATAACCAACCTAAATTGAGAATAGGTTTAACTTTTCTGAATTACTTTGCATAACAGAAGTTTGAAAAAGCAGATTATATACAATTAAATAATTAAAAAAAGTATTATTATTAGGTCAGATTTGATGAATCTTATTTAGATTATATTTGATTACTCAAAACAATTTTTTGTTATCGTTTTTTAGTTTAACGATTAGTTTAGTATAGAATGACTAAATTCTATATATTATATTAATAATTCCTTCTTTCATTTTAAAACCACAGGTAATTCAAGAAATATATTCTATTAACATGAAATACTGATTAATGATAGATTATATATAGACATTTTTATATTATATTATTTATATGATATTATATATTTATAGTAAATTTAACTTCATATATTATAATTATTTAATTTGTTTATTTTAAATACATAGTCAATTATAATTATTATTAAACTAGAATTATACTATTTTTAGAAAATATATTAATACTAAGCCCGAACATGTTTTCTTGTACTATCAATGAATTAATAGTTAGTTGATAAACTACTCCTTGTAATGATATTTACCTTTTTTTATTCAATTTTAGTACGAAATGTACATTTTAATTTTATATTATTTTTAGTGTTTTATTTATTTGAATAAAATATCATATGGATTTTAATGTCATATCGAA